>NC_092171.1:34392036-34475849 GCF_045791955.1 Oncorhynchus clarkii lewisi | reverse complement strand
TAGACTAGACCAGGGCCTGGTGTAGGCCAGCCAGCTAGGCTACATGTCTGTAGTTTCCCCTTAGACTAGACCAGGGCCTGGTGTAGGCCAGCCAGCTAGCCTACATGTCTGTAGTTTCTCCTTAGACTAGACCAGGGCCTGGTGTAGGCCAGCCAGCTAGCCTACATGTCTGTAGTTTCTCCTTAGACTAGACCAGGGCCTGGTGTAGGCCAGCCAGCTAGCCTACATGTCTGTAGTTTCTCCTTAGACTAGACCAGGGCCTGGTGTAGGCCAGCCAGCTAGCCTACATGTCTGTAGTTTCTCCTTAGACTAGACCAGGGCCTGGTGTAGGCCAGCCAGCTAGTCTACATGTCTGTAGTTTCTCCTTAGACTAGACCAGTGCCTGGTGTAGGCCAGCCAGCTAGTCTACATGTCTGTAGTTTCCCCTTAGACTAGACCAGGGCCGGCAGGCAGGCCAGCCAGCTAGCCTACATGTCTGTAGTTTCCCCTTAGACTAGACCAGGGCCTGGTGTAGGCCAGCCAGCTAGCCTACATGTCTGTAGTTTCTCCTTAGAATAGACCAGGGCCTGGTGTAGGCCAGCCAGCTAGTCTACATGTCTGTAGTTTCTCCTTAGACTAGACCAGGGCCTGGTGTAGGCCAGCCAGCTAGTCTACATGTCTGTAGTTTCTCCTTAGACTAGACCAGGGCCTGGTGTAGGCCAGCCAGCTAGCCTACATGTCTGTAGTTTCTCCTTAGACTAGACCAGGGCCTGGTGTAGGCCAGCCAGCTAGTCTACATGTCTGTAGTTTCTCCTTAGACTAGACCAGGGCCTGGTGTAGGCCAGCCAGCTAGTCTACATGTCTGTAGTTTCTCCTTAGACTAGACCAGGGCCTGGTGTAGGCCAGCCAGCTAGCCTACATGTCTGTAGTTTCTCCTTAGACTAGACCAGGGCCTGGTGTAGGCCAGCCAGCTAGGCTACATGTCTGTAGTTTCTCCTTAGACTAGACCAGGGCCTGGTGTAGGCCAGCCAGCTAGGCTACATTGTCTGTAGTTTCTCCTTAGACTAGACCAGGGCCTGGTGTAGGCCAGCCAGCTAGTCTACATGTCTGTAGTTTCCCCTTAGACTAGACCAGGGCCTGGTGTAGGCCAGCCAGCTAGTCTACATGTCTGTAGTTTCCCCTTAGACTAGACCAGGGCCTGGTGTAGGCCAGCCAGCTAGCCTACATGTCTGTAGTTTCTCCTTAGACTAGACCAGGGCCTGGTGTAGGCCAGCCAGCTAGCCTACATGTCTGTAGTTTCCCCTTAGACTAGACCAGGGCCTGGTGTAGGCCAGCCAGCTAGCCTACATGTCTGTAGTTTCTCCTTAGACTAGACCAGGGCCTGGTGTAGGCCAGCCAGCTAGCCTACATGTCTGTAGTTTCTCCTTAGACTAGACCAGGGCCTGGTGTAGGCCAGCCAGCTAGTCTACATGTCTGTGTTTCTCCTTAGACTAGACCAGGGCCTGGTGTAGGCCAGCCAGCTAGTCTACATGTCCGTAGTTTCTCCTTAGACTAGACCAGGGCCTGGTGTAGGCCAGCCAGCTAGTCTACATGTCTGTAGTTTCCCCTTAGACTAGACCAGGGCCTGGTGTAGGCCAGCCAGCTAGTCTACATGTCTGTAGTTTCCCCTTAGACTAGACCAGGGCCTGGTGTAGGCCAGCCAGCTAGTCTACATGTCTGTAGTTTCTCCTTAGACTAGACCAGGGCCTGGTGTAGGCCAGCCAGCTAGTCTACATGTCTGTAGTTTCCCCTTAGACTAGACCAGGGCCTGGTGTAGGCCAGCCAGCTAGTCTACATGTCTGTAGTTTCTCCTTAGACTAGACCAGGGCCTGGTGTAGGCCAGCCAGCTAGTCTACATGTCTGTAGTTTCCCCTTAGACTAGACCAGGGCCTGGTGTAGGCCAGCCAGCTAGTCTACATGTCTGTAGTTTCCCCTTAGATTAGACCAGGGCCTGGTGTAGGCCAGCCAGCTAGTCTACATGTCTGTAGTTTCCCCTTAGACTAGACCAGGGCCTGGTGTAGGCCAGCCAGCTAGTCTACATGTCTGTAGTTTCTCCTTAGACTAGACCAGGGCCTGGTGTAGGCCAGCCAGCTAGTCTACATGTCTGTAGTTTCCCCTTAGACTAGACCAGGGCCTGGTGTAGGCCAGCCAGCTAGTCTACATGTCTGTAGTTTCTCCTTAGACTAGACCAGTGCCTGGTGTAGGCCAGCCAGCTAGTCTACATGTCTGTAGTTTCCCCTTAGACTAGACCAGGGCCTGGTGTAGGCCAGCCAGCTAGTCTACATGTCTGTAGTTTCTCCTTAGACTAGACCAGGGCCTGGTGTAGGCCAGCCAGCTAGGCTACATGTCTGTAGTTTCTCCTTAGACTAGACCAGGGCCTGGTGTAGGCCAGCCAGCTAGCCTACATGTCTGTAGTTTCCCCTTAGACTAGACCAGGGCCTGGTGTAGGCCAGCCAGCTAGCCTACATGTCTGTAGTTTCCCCTTAGACTAGACCAGGGCCTGGTGTAGGCCAGCCAGCTAGTCTACATGTCTGTAGTTTCTCCTTAGACTAGACCAGGGCCTGGTGTAGGCCAGCCAGCTAGTCTACATGTCTGTAGTTTCTCCTTAGACTAGACCAGGGCCTGGTGTAGGCCAGCCAGCTAGCCTACATGTCTGTAGTTTCTCCTTAGATTAGACCAGGGCCTGGTGTAGGCCAGCCAGCTAGGCTACATGTCTGTAGTTTCCCCTTAGACTAGACCAGGGCCTGGTGTAGGCCAGCCAGCTAGTCTACATGTCTGTAGTTTCTCCTTAGACTAGACCAGGGCCTGGTTTAGGCCAGCCAGCTAGCCTACATGTCTGTAGTTTCCCCTTAGACTAGACCAGGGCCTGGTGTAGGCCAGCCAGCTAGCCTACATGTCTGTAGTTTCTCCTTAGACTAGACCAGGGCCTGGTGTAGGCCAGCCAGCTAGCCTACATGTCTGTAGTTTCCCCTTAGACTAGACCAGGGCCTGGTGTAGGCCAGCCAGCTAGTCTACATGTCTGTAGTTTATCCTTAGACTAGACCAGGGCCTGGTGTAGGCCAGCCAGCTAGGCTACATGTCTGTAGTTTCCCCTTAGACTAGACCAGGGCCTGGTGTAGGCCAGCCAGCTAGTCTACATGTCTGTAGTTTCTCCTTAGACTAGACCAGGGCCTGGTGTAGGCCAGCCAGCTAGGCTACATGTCTGCAGTTTCTCCTTAGACTAGACCAGGGCCTGGTGTAGGCCAGCCAGCTAGTCTAGCTATTTGTTGTGAACTTTGTTAACTGAATATCAATGGCTGTCATTTGATCCTCAATGGTAGAGCACACTGGCCTGGACAGGAAAGGAGAGACCTTGAAAGGCTTTCCTTAGAGAGGGAAATTAAGCTCCTCGGAAGTCACATGCACAGGATTGTGCCCCCCCCCACACACACACACACTTATTCTTCAGGCCAGGGTGACCTCCAGCAGAGCAGGGTGTGACAGCAGACTGCATGCAGTGAACATACTGCTGCACTATGGCTGTGTTGCAGCCTGCTAGTGGTCATTATGAAAGGTTGTTTTGGTATCAACCATTAACATTTTTAAGTAGGCTCATTATAACTAGGCTATTGTACTCTGTAATGCTTGTTTGTCTCTCCAGCCTACAGTAAATGACTGCCTGGTGCCTGCTATTGGTCCTGCCCACGCAGGCAGGCTGACAGACATGTACAGTGTGTATTATACAACATTTTATTTAACTGGGCAAGTCAGTTAAGAACAAATTGTTATTTCCAATGACGGCCAAACCCAAACCCGGGTGACGCTGGGCCAATTGTGTGCCGCTCTATGGTACTCCCAATCATGTCCCGTTTTGGTAGTGACGCCTCTAGCACTGAGATGCAGTGCCTTAGACCGCTGCGCCACTCTGGAGTCCTGTATACAGATGGTGTATAGATGACTGTCTACCGTGGGTCCTGCCTAGATAGTTAGATACAGTATATAATGTCTCCTCTCTCTCTCTCTCCTCAGCCTACCGTACAGATGACTGTCTACCATGGGTCCTGCCCGTAGTGAAGAAGGTAGAGCAGATGATAGTGGAGGACAACAGTCTGAACCACGAGTATCTTCCCATCCTGGGTCTCCCTGAGCTCCGCTCTGCTGCCTCCAAGGTGGCCCTGGGCGATGACAGCCCCGCCATCAAGGACGGGAGGGTAGGTAGGAGGGAGGGACACATGTATATACATAGATACATACCAGAGTTGGGCAGAATTGAATTGCCTCGTAAATTCCCATAGAATTATTGAATTGAAGTTGTTAGGAGAATACAGAATTACAATTTTTACTTAAAGGAAATAGAATTGAGTGAAATTCTATTCATTTCAAATGGCTCTTCTATTCTACATTAGGTCTAGTCTATACAAGTATACACCTTGTGCCTGAAACATCAAACATGTCGTTATATACATGCATATAAAACAATCCATTTTCAGGACAAAATCTTGACATGTATGATCAAAGAAAACAAAACCTGTGTGTGAATATTCAGTTATTATATTATATCACCTCCATTTAGTTAAATATGGAGGAAATACTACATTTCCCAGCATTAGTTCAACCCTCAAGTTGACCCTGAGGCCTTCAAAAAGAAGCCTGGAAATATAATGGGCTCTTCTAAGGTTAAGAGTTGATGAACATTGTTTCCAGGGAAAAGTGCTGTATTATTTGGTATCTGGAAGTGTGACCTGTCAGATTCAATAGAACTCGTTCCATGACTCAGTCGCATCTCTTTGAATTGCACTGAATTAAATTCTACTTCCTGTAACTCAAATTCTACACCGTGGGGTGGAAGTCAACATAAACACACGCACATCCTGGGGGATGAGTAGTAGGACTGGGAAACACACACACAGTCTTCTGCCTTGCCCTGCCCAAATGTTGATGTTTTCTCTCTCTTTCCAGGTGGGAGCTGTCCAGGCGTTGGGAGGTACCGGTGCGTTGAGGATCGGGGCAGAGTTTCTGAGGCGCTGGTACAACGGCACCAACAACACGGCCACGCCCGTCTACGTCTCCGCGCCAACCTGGGGTCAGTGGGCAGGGCTACAACCAACTCATTTACATGGAATTGATTTAGCCAGGGAGTCCTGGGTTCCATAGAACCAATAAGGACTGTTTTAGATAACAAGATAATCGTAGAGCCAATAAGGACTGTTTAGACAACAAGATAACCGTAGAGCCAATAAGGACTGTTTAGACAACAAGATAACCATAGGGCCAATAAGGACTGTTTAGACAACAACATAACCGTAGAGCCAATAAGGACTGTTTAGACAACAAGATAACCGTAGAGCCAATAAGGACTGTTTAGACAACAAGATAACCGTAGAGCCAATAAGGACTGTTTAGACAACAAGATAACCATAGAGCCAATAAGGACTGTTTAGACAACAAGATAACCGTAGGGCCAATAAGGACTGTTTAGACAACAAGATAACCGTAGGGCCAATAAGGACTGTTTAGACAACAAGATAACCGTAGGGCCAATAAGGACTGTTTAGACAACAAGATAACCGTAGGGCCAATAAGGACTGTTTAGACAACAAGATAACCATAGGGCCAATAAGGACTGTTTAGACAACAAGATAACCGTAGAGCCAATAAGGACTGTTTAGACAACAAGATAACCGTAGAGCCAATAAGAACTGTTTAGACAACAAGAAAACCGTAGGGCCAATAAGGACTGTTTAGACAACAAGATAACCGTAGGGCCAATAAGGACTGTTTAGACAACAAGATAACCATAGAGCCAATAAGGACTGTTTAGACAACAAGATAACCGTAGGGCCAATAAGGACTGTTTAGACAACAAGATAACCGTAGGGCCAATAAGGACTGTTTAGACAACAAGATAACCGTAGGGCCAATAAGGACTGTTTAGACAACAAGATAACCGTAGGGCCAATAAGGACTGTTTAGACAACAAGATAACCATAGGGCCAATAAGGACTGTTTAGACAACAAGATAACCGTAGAGCCAATAAGGACTGTTTAGACAACAAGATAACCGTAGAGCCAATAAGAACTGTTTAGACAACAAGAAAACCGTAGGGCCAATAAGGACTGTTTAGACAACAAGATAACCGTAGGGCCAATAAGGACTGTTTAGACAACAAGATAACCGTAGGGCCAATAAGGACTGTTTAGACAACAAGATAACCGTAGGGCCAATAAGGACTGTTTAGACAACAAGATAACCGTAGAGCCAATAAGGACTGTTTAGACAACAAGATAACCGTAGAGCCAATAAGGACTGTTTAGACAACAAGATAACCGTAGAGCCAATAAGGACTGTTTAGACAACAAGATAACCGTAGAGCCAATAAGGACTGTTTAGACAACAAGATAACCGTAGAGCCAATAAGGACTGTTTAGACAACAAGATAACCGTAGAGCCAATAAGGACTGTTTAGACAACAAGATAACCGTAGAGCCGATAAGGACTGTTTAGACAACAAGATAACCGTAGAGCCAATAAGGACTGTTTAGACAACAAGATAACCGTAGAGCCAATAAGGACTGTTTAGACAACAAGATAACCGTAGCCAATAAGGACTGTTTAGACAACAAGATAACCGTAGAGCCAATAAGGACTGTTTAGACAACAAGATAACCGTAGAGCCAATAAGGACTGTTTAGACAACAAGATAACCGTAGAGCCAATAAGGACTGTTTAGACAACAAGATAACCGTAGAGCCAATACGGACTGTTTAGACAACAAGATAACCGTAGAGCCAATAAGGACTGTTTAGACAACAAGATAACCGTAGAGCCAATAAGGACTGTTTTGACAACAAGATAACCGTAGGGCCAATAAGGACTGTTTAGACAACAAGATAACCGTAGGGCCAATAAGGACTGTTTAGACAACAAGATAACCGTAGGGCCAATAAGGACTGTTTAGACAACAAGAAAACTGAGACACAGCAGCAGACACACAGAGCCCAATCAACATATTCTACTTCTATTGAGTCATCATCCCCTTAAGAGCGCCAACACACTGAACAAATACCCTCTTCTCCACCGCCTCACCATCTTCTTCATCTTCTCCTTCTTCTGCTTCTCTCGCCCTATAGAGAACCACAATGCAGTGTTTTCTGATGCTGGGTTTAAAGATATCCGCCCCTACCACTACTGGGACGGAGAAAAGAAAGGCCTGGACGTGACCGGTATAATGGATGACCTGGAGGTGAGAGAGAGAGAGAGGGATGGAGGGAGGGGTAGGGAGGGTGGGGTAGGGATGGAGGGAGGGGTAGGGATGGATGGAGGGAGGGTTAGGAGGGGTGGGGTAGGGATGGAGGGAGGGTTAGGGAGGGTGGGGTAGGGTTGGAGGGAGGGGTAGGGATGGAGGGAGGGGCAGGGATGGATGGAGGGAGGGTGGGGTAGGGTTGGAGGGGTAGGGATGGAGGGAGGGGCAGGGATGGAGGGAGGGAGGGGTAGGGATGGAGGGAGGGGTAGGGTTGGATGGAGGGAGGGAGGGGTAGGGTTGGATGGAGCGAGGGGCAGGGATGGAGGGAAGGGCAGGGAGGGTGGGGTAGGGTTGGAGGGAGGGGTAGGGATGTGTAGGGATGTGTAGGGATGGAGGGAGGGAGGGGCAGGGATGGAGGGAGGGGTGGGGTAGGGATGGAGGGAGGGTTAGGAGGGGTGGGGTAGGGATGGAGGGAGGGTTAGGGAGGGTGGGGTAGGGTTGGAGGGAGGGGTAGGGATGGAGGGAGGGGCAGGGATGGATGGATGGAGGGAGGGTGGGGTAGGGATGGTTGGAGGGGTAGGGATGGAGGGAGGGGCAGGGATGGAGGTAGGGAGGGAGGGGTAGGGAGGGAGGGAGGGGTAGGGTTGGATGGAGGGAGGGAGGGGTAGGGTTGGATGGAGCGAGGGGCAGGGATGGAGGGAAGGGCAGGGAGGGTGGGGTAGGGTTGGAGGGAGGGGTAGGGATGTGTAGGGATGTGTAGGGATGGAGGGAGGGAGGGGTAGGGATGTGTAGGGATGGAGGGTGGGGTAGGGTTGAAGGGAGGGGTAGGGTTGGAGGGAGGGGCAGGGATGGAGGGAGGGGTAGGGTTGGATGGAAGGAGGGTTAGGGAGGGGCAGGGAGGGTGGGGTAGGGTTGGAGGGAGGGGTAGGGATGTGTAGGGAGGAAGGGGTAGGGATGGAGGGTGGGGTAGGGATGTGGGGTAGGGTTGAAGGGAGGGGTAGGGTTGGAGGGAGGGAGGGGGAGGGGGAGGGATGGAGGGAAGGGTAGTTTTGGAGGGAGGGGCAGGGTTGGAGGGAGGGGCAGGGAGGGAGGGGTAGGGTTGGAGGGAGGGGTAGGGTTGGAGGGAGGGAGGGAGGGATGGATGGAGGGAGGGAGGGGTAGGGATGGAGGGTTGAGTAGGGATGGTGGGACTTGAGTTAGAGCGACATCATGCACGATTTAGTCTACAACAAGCTATGGATGATCGTCTTGCGTTAATATTTCAGCTGTATATCAAAACAACCAGTAATCTGAACAACTGATAACACCCTGCAAACTGTTTTGTTTTCAGTTGTGTATCAAAACAACCAGTAATCTGAACAACTGATAACACCCTGCAAACTGTTTTGTTTTCAGTTGTGTATCAAAACAACCAGTAATCTGAACAACTGATAACACCCTGCAAACGGTTTTGTTTTCAGTTGTGTATCAAAACAACCAGGAATCTGAAAAACTGATAACACCCTGCAAACGGTTTTGTTTTCAGTTGTGTATCAAAACGACCAGTAATCTGAACAACTGATGACACCCTGCAAACGGTTTTGTTTTCAGTTGTGTATCAAAACAACCAGGAATCTGAACAACTGATAACACCCTGCAAACTGTTTTGTTTTCAGTTGTGTATCAAAACGACCAGTAATCTGAACAACTGATGACACCCTGCAAACTGTTTTGCCGTCAGCCCCGTTTCACACTAACATTTGACGACTCAAAATAATTTTCATGAGATTACTTGACATTCTTTCAAATGCACATCCCTAATCCTGTCCTTGATAATTGATGTGGGTCTGTGTTATTTTGTCAGAACGCTCCAGAACATTCTATCTTTGTGCTCCATGCCTGTGCCCACAACCCCACGGGGACAGACCCCACACCTGACGAATGGAAGACGATCTCTGAGGTCATGAAGGTGAGACAGGGGAGACAGCAGGAGTGTATTCACTAGGAACCAAACGGAACCAAACGGGTAGGGACCTACCTGAGTCTGTTCAATACAAACTCTAGTTTTCAATGCAAAAAGTTTTCCATTTGGATGAAATTGTTTCTGTTCTGTGACGACAGTCTGAGACTAATGAATACTCCCCAGGAGAACAGACATCTCATAATCACAACCATTATCCATCAGGCTCATTTATATTTTGAGGTAACGTTTTGTTTTTCCTTTCTTCCCTCTCAATTCAATTCTCTCTCTTTCCCTTCTCCTCCCTCCTCTCTCTGTGTCCCTTCTCCTCCCTCCTCTCTCTGTGTCCCTTCTCCTCCCTCCTCTCTCTGTGTTCCTTCTCCTCCCTCCTCTCTCTGTGTTCCTTCTCCTCCCTCCTCTCTCTGTGTTCCTTCTCCTCCCTCCTCTCTCTGTGTTCCTTCTCCTCCCTCCTCTCTCTGTGTTCCTTCTCCTCCCTCCTCTCTCTGTGTTCCTTCTCCTCCCTCCTCTCTCTGTGTTCCTTCTCCTCCCTCCTCTCTCTGTGTTCCTTCTCCTCTCTCTGTGTTCCTTCTCCTCTCTCTGTGTTCCTTCTCCTCTCTCTGTGTTCCTTCTCCTCCCTCCTCTCTCTGTGTCCCTTCTCCTCCCTCCTCTCTCTGTGTCCCTTCTCCTCCCTCCTCCTCCAGAGGAGGAAGCTGTTTGTGTTCTTTGACTCAGCCTACCAGGGTTTTGCATCAGGCAGTCTGGATAAAGATGCCTGGGCCATCCGCTACTTTGTCTCTGAAGGATTTGAGCTGCTCTGTGCCCAGTCCTTCTCAAAGAACTTTGGCCTCTACAGTGAGTCTATAGACAGACACGTGCATCGTGGTCCTCTGTGTCTCCGGTGGTAGAGCATGGTGCTTGTAACGCCAGGATAGTGGGTTCAATTCCCGGGACCACCCATACGTGAAGTGGATAAAAATGTCTGTTAAATGGCATATATTATACATAGACATGAACACCAACATGTAACACACACACACACACACACACACACACACACACACAGTCTGCTGCTGTGTTCCAATGGCCACAGTTTTTGCTTACATTTTTCATCTCTGTCTCACAAACGCTCAGCCAGTCTGACGCTAATCCTCCATTTTGTTCCTTCCTCCTCCAGATGAGCGTGTTGGTAACCTGACGGTAGTGGCCCAGGATAAAGACAACCTGGCCCGTGTTCTGTCCCAGATGGAGAAGATCGTCAGGACCACCTGGTCCAACCCTCCCTCCCAGGGAGCGCGCATCGTAGCCATCACACTCAACAACCCTGATCTGTTCATTGAATGGTACGGTCAAAAATATAACCCTTTATACTCAACAACCCAATTCTCTTCACAGAATGGTACAGTCCAACAACACACCCTTCTAAGTTAACCCTGAGGAGTTCACTGAATGGTACAGTCCAAGTTTTGACAACTGCTCCATTGTTAGACTTTAACTGTGCTTCCTTATTGGGGGATTGTTAGACTTTAATAACTGTGCTTCCTTATTGGGGGATTGTTGGACTTTAATAACTGTGCTTCCTTATTGGGGATTGTTGGACTTTATTAACTGTGCTTCCTTATTGGGGGATTGTTAGACTTTAATAACTGTGCTTCCTTATTGGGGATTGTTGGACTTTAATAACTGTGCTTCCTTATTGGGGGATTGTTGGACTTTATTAACTGTGCTTCCTTATTGGGGATTGTTGGACTTTAATAACTGTGCTTCCTTATTGGGGGATTGTTAGACTTTAATAACTGTGCTTCCTTATTGGGGGATTGTTGGACTTTAATAACTGTGCTTCCTTATTGGGGGATTGTTGGACTTTAATAACTCTGCTTCCTTATTGGGGGATTGTTAGACTTTAATAACTGTGCTTCCTTATTGGGGGATTGTTAGACTTTAATAACTGTGCTTCCTTATTGGGGATTGTTGGACTTTAATAACTGTGCTTCCTTATTGGGGGATTGTTAGACTTTAATAACTCTGCTTCCTTATTGGGGGATTGTTAGACTTTAATAACTGTGCTTCCTTATTGGGGGATTGTTAGACTTTAATAACTGTGCTTCCTTATTGGGGATTGTTGGACTTTAATAACTGTGCTTCCTTATTGGGGGATTGTTGGACTTTATTAACTGTGCTTCCTTATTGGGGATTGTTGGACTTTAATAACTGTGCTTCCTTATTGGGGATTGTTGGACTTTAATAACTGTGCTTCCTAATTGGGGATTGTTAGACTTTAATAACTATGCTTCCTTATTGGGGGATTGTTAGAGTTTAATAACTGTGCTTCCTTATTGGGGGATTGTTAGACTTTAATAACTGTGCTTCCTTATTGGGGATTGTTGGACTTTAATAACTGTGCTTCCTTATTGGGGGATTGTTGGACTTTAATAACTGTGCTTCCTTATTGGGGGATTGTTGGACTTTAATAACTGTGCTTCCTTATTGGGGATTGTTGGACTTTAATAACTGTGCTTCCTTATTGGGGATTGTTGGACTTTAATAACTGTGCTTCCTTATTGGGTGATTGTTGGACTTTAATAACTGTGCTTCCTTATTGGGTGATTGTTAGACTTTAATAACTCTGCTTCCTTATTGGGGGATTGTTAGACTTTAATAACTGTGCTTCCTTATTGGGTGATTGTTAGACTTTAATAACTGTGCTTCCTTATTGGGGATTGTTAGACTTTAATAACTGTGCTTCCTTATTAGGGATTGTTAGACTTTAATAACTGTGCTTCCTTATTGGGGGATTGTTAGACTTTAATAACTGTGCTTCCTTATTGGGGGATTGTTGTAAGCCACGTTCTGTTGGTGGCAGATTTTTCTAAGACTGCCGTTCCCATTCAGATCAGTGATATAGAGTGTTGAAGCTGTCCCACTCCCCATGGCTGTAGGAAGGGTAACGTCCTGTTGATGAGACAGGCTGAACTAACCAACTCTCTCTTCTCCCTCCTCCCCCTGTAGGAAGAGTAACGCCCTGTTGATGAGACCAGCTGAAGGCTGAACTAACCAACTCTCTCTCTCTTCTCCCTCCTCCCCCTGTAGGAAGGGTAACGTCCTGTTGATGAGACCAGCTGAAGGCTGAACTAACCAACTCTCTCTCTCTTCTCCCTCCTCCCCCTGTAGGAAGGGTAATGTAAAGACCATGGCTGACCGTGTATTGTTGATGAGAGACCAGTTGAAGGCTAAGCTAATTGCTCTGGGGACGCCTGGCACCTGGGACCACATCACTCAGCAGATCGGCATGTTCAGCTTCACAGGACTGAACCGTAAGAGTTTCCCAAACACACAGACATGTACCCAGGCACCTCCAAGCAGACCGGCATGTTCAGCTTCACCGGACTGAACCGTAAGAGTTTCCCAAACACACAGACATGTACCCAGGCACCTCCAAGCAGACCGGCATGTTCAGCTTCACCAGACTGAACCGTAAGAGTTTCCCAAACACACAGACATGTACCCAGGCACCTCCTAGCAGACCGGCATGTTCAGCTTCACCAGACTGAACCGTAAGAGTTTCCCAAACACACAGACATGTACCCAGGCACCTCCTAGCAGACCGGCATGTTCAGCTTCACCAGACTGAACCGTAAGAGTTTCCCAAACACACAGACATGTACCCAGGCACCTCCTAGCAGACCGGCATGTTCAGCTTCACCAGACTGAACCGTAAGAGTTTCCCAAACACACAGACATGTACCCAGGCACCTCCTAGCAGACCGGCATGTTCAGCTTCACCAGACTGAACCGTAAGAGTTTCCCAAACACACAGACATGTACCCAGGCACCTCCTAGCAGACCGGCATGTTCAGCTTCACCAGACTGAACCGTAAGAGTTCCCCAGACACACAGACATGTACCCAGACACCTCCTAGCAGACCGGCATGTTCAGCTTCACCAGACTGAACCGTAAGAGTTTCCCAAACACACAGACATGTACCCAGACATGTACATGTAAGTTACAGAAACATCCACGCTCAACTACACACACAGATCCTCACACACAGATACACTTCTACAAGTTACATATTTTTCCTCTCTCTCTCTCTCCCTACAGTCTACAGCTAAGCAGATTGATTACATGATCAACATAGACAGTTGACTGTAAATTTTAATAACATTCCCTCTCTTTCTCCCTCTCCTGTCTCCCTCCTCCCTCTCCTGTCTCTCTCTCCTTCCTCCCTCTTTCTCCCTCTCCTTCCTCCCTCCCTCTCCTTTCTCCCTCTCCTTTCTCCCTCTTCTTTCTCCCTCTCTTTCTCCCTCTCCTTCCTCCCTCCCTCTCGTTCTCCCTCTCCTTTCTCCCTCTCCTTCCTTCCTCCTCTCGTTCTCCCTCTCCTTCCTCCCTACAGCTAAGCAGGTGCAGTACATGATTAAGGAGAAGCATGTCTACCTGATGGCCAGCGGTCGTATCAACATGTGTGGCCTCACCTCCAAGAACATCGACTATGTCGCAGAGTCCATCCATGAGACAGTGTCCAAGGTCCAGTAAGGCCCCGCCCTCCGCATCCAGCTGCTTCCTGTCCACCACAGGAAGTACTGTTAATTGTCACGTGTGGTCTCGTCAAGCACCCCCTTCTGTGACAACACACCCTTTCTCTATAAGCAGTGCTCTAACCGTCTATTGGTTGTCAAATTTAGAAGAGCGACGATATGACACGTGTTCACTGCAATCAATGTTAATGATCAACAGTATAACTGGTTTCTGTCCATCTTCTCTCCTCCTCAGATTACTGAGACATCTTTAAACAATCTGAGCGCAGACCTCTAGTCGAAGTATTTCACTCTTCTGGCGATCGTTCGGTTGCCTTTTATTTATTTTATTGTGCCATTTCCGGTTTTAAAATGTAGAAAAGATGACTGTGTGCACTTTGGTTTTAAAAAAATGTTTCAGAGCGCTTGAAAGTGAAGCATTGCCAGAAGTTGAGTGAAAAGTTTGTGTAAAATGAATTCTACATACGAGCCCCCAGACCTCCTATCTACAGACGACCACAACGCTTCTGAACTTCTTTTATAATAGAACTGGTTCCATTTAACAATCGCAACATTCTAGAACGTGTGAAATGGTGCATTGTGGATCAAATGCTCTGGGATGTCATGTGACAGGCTTGAAAGGTTCTTTACAGTTCATGCATGTGCCGCCTATAGGTCAAACGTTAACAGGAAATGCCCTCTGATAGGGTGATATGACCTTTTCTCAACCTTTGAGCAGCTATATGCAGATATGTCCTATAGGAAAAGCACATACCACTACTGTGGTAATAGTTGAACCACTTAAATGTCTGTGGCTTAGGTTCTGTGTTCGGCATGTACTTGGTGTTAAGACTCCTATTCATAATAATGCTGCTTATGAAGGAGTGTTAACCTCTGCCTTTAACGGTGATGTGTTTGTTTTGATGTTTTGTTCACTGTACACATACAGTTGGTCTTCCAACACACAGCCTCACGCCGTTATATTGCCATGGTTATATTGACATCCTGTCTGTACATTTCAGACAGCTAATAATAAATGATGAATCGTGTACTGAACTGAATGTCATTTCTCCTTTTTTCTCTACCTGTGTACATGGCTGTTTTTAATATAGTTATAAAAGATTAAACACTGCCGACGAACGGTTCAACGCACCGGTCGGCTGACTGGTCGACCTACTGCCTCTGACCACAGAATATCAGCCGCCATTTTCTGTTTTAATTTCCCAAAAAGATTCTCCATGTTGAATTGCCACCGTTCATCTACATCCAGCAGGTCATTTACTGAGCACAGATGTGTTTTGAGTATTTTATTAGGATCCCCATTACCTGTTGTGAAAGCAGCAGCGCCTCTTCCTGGGGGACACTGTGGGGGACACACTGTGGGGGACACACTGTGGGGGACACACTGTGGGGGGGACACTGTGTGGGGAGCTCTGTGGGGGACACTGTGGGGGACTCTGTGGGGGACACTGTGGGGGACTCTGTGGGGGACTCTGTGGGGGACACAATCCCAGACACCCCGAATCCCTTCACCAACTATTGAAACATTGTTAATGATAATATTTTGTGCAAATTGTTATATGAGAGTTGACTTGGAATTCCCCAGAAATACACCAAGGGATTTTTGCTACTGAGTCCCACAGTGGTGATGTTCCTTATGGTGTGATTTGTCCTTAAGACATTAGTAATAACTATGGCCCAGAGTTTTTCCTAACCCGACAAGAAGAAAACTCCGGGCCCTGCATATTAACTGTCAGCAACTGGAATAAACAAAAACATTATTGTTCGAAGTCTGAACACTAAAAAGACAGCTGAAACTTGTGAATCTTTTTAATTCTGTACATTTTTCTAATGCAAAAATCTGAGGGGTTTTCCCCTGTTAAAATGCCCAGAGTTAATTTACCCATAAAGTCATTATAAACTCTATCTACAATACATCGCTCATATATGCATTTTCTCTTCTATAAAAAGATATATCTCTGTATTACGTTCTGTGTAGGTGTCACTCTCCCCATACACCAGTGGTCTCCAGTCCTGACGATCTGTCCAATTTATCCATTTCAGTTTAGGACCTTTTTTGAGACAAATAGCACTTTAAAAATGCGTTGTGTTAAAATACCTCCATATAGATGTTGCTGACAAGCACAGATTTAGAATCAGCTTCCCCTCCCCAAATCCTAGCCCAAACCATTGAGGTGAAAAACAAGAAAACTGACCTTAAATCAAGTCTCATCCTACTCCAGTTAAAAACAGGGCCATTGTGTCTGAGAAGAGGATGAGGGTTCTGATTGGCTGTTGCCTCTACTCCCATGCAGCATAGTGAGTCAGCACTTTTTCCTGTTTTCCAAGGAAGGATGCTCTTCTCTCCTCCTCACTGACCAATGACAGGAGCCACAGAGCATCACTCCCCCTTTACCCTTTCTCTCCATCCCTCACATTTCCCTTTTCTCCCAGCCCCCCGTCCTCTGTCTCTCCCTCCCCTCCTCTCTCTCCCTCTAGCCCCCCCGGCCTCTATGCCTCTCCTCCCCTCCCCTCCCTCTTCTCTCTCCCTCTAGCCCCCCGTCCTCTATGCCTCTCCTCCCTCCCTCCTCTCTCTCCCTCTAGCCCCCCGTCCTCTATGCCTCTCCTCTCCTCCCTCTCTCCTCCCTCCCTCCTCTCTCTCTCTCTCCTCTAACCCCCCATCTTCTATGCCTCCCTCCCATCCCTCCTCCCTCTACCCCTCTCCCCTTCGTCCTCCCCTTTCTCTCCTCCCCCATCTTTCTCCCCCCACTGTGGTGCAGTGGCACAAACCTGAATCGGCACAAACCCAGTCAGAGCAGAGACACGTGGTCTTAACCCAGAGAGAGAAAAACATGGGTCTTATGGTACAGCTTGTCAGATCAAATAAGAAATGTATTCTCTACAACAAGATGTTTCCTAATGGCATATCCTACATTAGTAGCGTCTTTTGGATGTGTCCCGTTCACAACTGTGTAGAAGAGTTTCAGTATTGCTCATATACATCATTTGGAAGAGACTGGTCCGTTCTTGTGACTGGTCAGTTCTCATACCCACCGTTTGAGGAAGTTGTGATTACAGTCGGGCTGAGAGATAGAGGTCTACATGGTGCTCAGCCAGTACCTAAAACATGCAGATTGAAGACTTTCTCTTTAGTAAGGCATTCAAACCCCAAACCGTCTCGAGTCCTTTTAAACCCCTTACACCACTATAGCATGAGCCCATTCTGACAAGTCAACTTCTGGGTGAATCCTAAATAGAATTTTCACTTTAGTCTCCCATTGATATCAATGCATGAAAATCCACTCAAGTGAACGTTAGGATTCCCCCGTTAGACAGTAGAGAGGAACGAGGACAGAAGAGAATAGTAATAAACATTCACTATCAAATAACACAAGTGATACAGCATCCATAAAACCACCTGAAGAAGGAATGGATGAGCTCTTTATAATGGCGCATGGTGAATATTCTTCTGTGCACTGATGATATCTACATAGTCTTTGGTTTCCTTGTCACAGCTCCAACAGGGCCAATTCAATTATTTTGTAAGGAGGGGGAAAATTAAATTGTGACAGTGGCTTAAACCAAAAACCTCCTCTCTTCTCCTGACATCCTTTGTCTTCAAATCCATTAGCCACTTCGACATGAAACATTCAAGAAGAAAAAAAAAAAAACCCAGGTTCATGATGACATGGTAGCTTCCGTCCCGCTGGTTCAGTGAGTTCCTCCCATTTGGTTCGGTCTAAGATCAGAGACTGTGGGGGGTGTTAGGGGGAGATGAGGTCTATCTTTTCTATGTGCTGTTATCTCCTTCTGTTTCCCTTTAGAATGTCTGTTGGTGGGGACATCTGAGAGTGGTCAACTAGTGACTGGAACGTCTGACAAACGTTGCAGAAACGTCTGACAAACGATCAAAAAGAGGAAGGAAATAGGCTGTTGATGATTGTGTGAGTTAGTCCATATACACACACACACACACACAACACACACACACTGCTAGGTCTTGACCAGCGGCTGCTCTGATGTCTCCTCAGGTGTCTTGTCTCCTTCCCGAGACTTTTTCCTCTTCTTGTGACCTGAGGAGAATAAAATGTGCATTTCATTGAAAAACATATATACATTTACAAATATATATATATATATATTGACACATATAGATATTAAATTGAAAAAACTCAATGTGAATCAATGAAATGGACAATGACAATGTCATAACAACTACTTTGTAAATGGCATTTAGGTCACTACTTCTGACCGGGCTTTTATTGCTTATTTCCTGCAATGTGTTGTGATTTTGGTCCAGTTTCAGCCTTTTACTGAAATGAGAGTGACCATTCTGCTGCTCTTTGGCTCAGGGAGGGACCACGTGGGGAGGGGGGGTGTGTGTGTGTGTTTAGGACAGTCATTTAGTTAAAGTAGCTCTGTGATTCTGAGCAGAGAAACACTCAGTCTACATCCCAACTGGCACACTGTTCCCTGTTAAGTGCACTACTTTTGAACAGGACCCACAGAGCTTTGGGAATGGGGTGCCACTTGGGAGGCTCACTTAACA
Source organism: Oncorhynchus clarkii lewisi (assembly GCF_045791955.1). Lineage (NCBI taxonomy): Eukaryota > Metazoa > Chordata > Actinopteri > Salmoniformes > Salmonidae > Oncorhynchus > Oncorhynchus clarkii. Next base: position 34,457,608 of record NC_092171.1, on the reverse strand, counting down.
TTCATTCTCCATAGCTCATTCAGCAATGGGCCAGTCAAGAGAGAAGAGAGGAACACACTAGTTGGCTCTCCTATGTGAGTGTTAGAGAGAGTGAGAGGGAGAGTGTTAGAGAGAGAGAGAGGGAGAGAGAGAGGGGGAGAGGGAGAGGGGGAGAGAGAGAGAGAGAGGGGGAGAGGGAGAGAGAGAGAGGGAGGGAGAGAGAGAGAGGAGTGAGAGGGAGAGAGAGAGGGGGGAGAGGGAGAGAGAGAGGAGGGAGAGGGAGGAGGGAGAGGGAGAGAGAGAGAGAGAGGGGGAGAGAGAGGGAGAGTGGTAGATAGAGAGAGGGGGAGAGGGAGAGAGGGAGATTTTGTGGAGTGTCAGAGTGATGGGCCAGAGTGGCACACACACACTGGGAGGGGCCAGGGTTTCCGTTAGGGGGGCCTCCAGAGAAAATACTCTTGGCAGGGACAATGAATGACTGGTTGCTAGGACACAGCTGTTCATGGAGCAGAGGTGCAGGGAAAGAGAAAGGCTCAGGATTTAGACTGTTACTAAGGTTGCATCCCAAATGGCACTCTACTCCCTATTTAGTGCACTACTTTTGACCAGGACCCATGGGAATGAAGTGCCATTTGGGACGTATCCTAACATGACAAAGTGACCGGTGGAGGGGACTCACGGCGTGGGGTTGTTGGGTTTGTGTCTTCACAGTGGCTGGGTTGAGATTTAAATGGTTGTATGTGTGTGTGGGCAATTGGATTGTCACACAGGTGTTAGAATGCAAGAGAGTAAAGGTGTGTGTGTATTTGTGTGTATGCATGCTTGTGTGCGTGTGTACTGTATGTTGTGTATGTTGTGTGTGTGACTCACTGAGTTTGAGCAGTAGTTTTTTGCCCAGTGTGTCCTCTGATCCACTCAGAGACAGAGTACTGATGAAAGAGGAGGGGGCGTCCGTTTCTATAGCAACAGAGGCTGTATCTGAGAGAGAGAGAGAGAGAGAGAGTTATCAATCTCCATAGTAAACTGTGGATGTTGTTTCTGTGTTAAATGTCTTCCCTCATCACCAACATCCTCCTTTATTCTCCAGTCTTCCATCCCACTCCTTTGTTCCTCCCTGTATTCTCTTACCGTTGGTGTCGTCCCTCTCTGAGTGCTCCTCTCTGATGTACGAGATGTCATCCATCCTGAGGAACACGGAGTGTGGGGCTGTTCTGACCGTCTGATTTACTGCCTGTATGGAGAGACAGGACAGTTATGATACACACAGTCACTGGGGCTGTTCTGACCGTCTGATTTACTGCCTGTAGGGAGAGACAGGACAGTTATGATACACACAGTCACTGGGGCTGTTCTGACCGTCTGATTTACTGTCTGTAGGGAGAGACAGGACAGTTATGATACACACAGTCACTGGGGCTGTTCTGACCGTCTGATTTACTGCCTGTAGGGAGAGACAGGACAGTTATGATACACACAGTCACTGGGGCTGTTCTGACCGTCTGATTTACTGCCTGTAGGGAGAGACAGGACAGTTATGATACACACAGTCACTGGGGCTGTTCTGACCGTCTGATTTACTGCCTGTAGGGAGAGACAGGACAGTTATGATACACACAGTCACTGGGGCTGTTCTGACCGTCTGATTTACTGCCTGTAGGGAGAGACAGGACAGTTATGATACACACAGTCACTGGGGCTGTTCTGACCGTCTGATTTACTGCCTGTAGGGAGAGACAGGACAGTTATGATACACACAGTCACTGGGGCTGTTCTGACCGTCTGATTTACTGCCTGTAGGGAGAGACAGGACAGTTATGATACACACAGTCACTGGGGCTGTTCTGACCGTCTGATTTACTGCCTGTAGGGAGAGACAGGACAGTTATGATACACACAGTCACTGGGGCTGTTCTGACCGTCTGATTTACTGCCTGTAGGAGAGTAAGTCTATTCTCTCTCCACCTCCCTCCTCCAGTATGGTTGACTTACGGACGATACGGTTCTTCTCGTTGAGCAGAGAGGTGCTGTGTGGGACGGAGGACTGCTGTCCTCTGGTTCTGGCCGAGCTGGGCCGGGTCTCTCTGGGGGAGGAGGTGGTCTCCACTCTGCTCCGGGACAGGGAGGTCGGGAGTGTTCCCGTCTGTGGGCCGGGCGTCTGTGTCGGGGGTCTGGGGGGAGCTGTCCATCAGAGTGGCTGTCAGGGCGTTCTGGTAGTGGCTACGGGTGATCTGGGGTTTAGAAGTCGAAGGTCAAAGAAAGGTCGTAGGTCATAAATAGTCATAGGTCGGAGTTAGAGGCTGTACTGTACCACAGCTCTGACTAAGCTACTAGGTTGCATCACAAATTACACACTTTTTCCTATGAAGTGCACTACTTTTGACCAAGGGCCATAGGACTATGTATAAAGTAGTGCACTGTATAAAAGAATAGGGTGCTATTTGGGACCTTTATATTAATTTATTTTATTTGACCTCCTTTCTCTCCCAAATTCAATTACGATCTTGTCTCATCACTGCAACTCCCCAACGGGCTCGGTAGAGGCGAAGGTCAAGTCATGTGTCCTCCAAAACATGACCCGCCAAACCGTGTTCCTTAACGCTCGCCCACTTAACCCGGAAGCCAGTCGCGCCAATGTGTCGGAGGAAACACCGTTCAACTGACGGCCGTAGTCAGCCTGCAGGCGCCCGGCCCGCCACATGGAGTCGCTAGAGCGCAATGAGCCAAGTAAAGGTCTCCCAAATGGTGTTGGAGCAGGTGTTTCCAGGTAACGTGAGGTGGGCGGGGCTGTACTGTACCGTAGTCTAGGTAGGCCTACCTTAATGACCTGCAGGTGTGTGAGCTGCCTAACAGAGTAGTCAGGCAGGTAGACGCTCCCCCCTCCGTTGAGTTGGCCCAGACTGCCCCCATACAGCATAGAGTCAGACCGGTCCAGACCACTGCTACGGGAGGGGGATCTGTGGACTGAATCGAACAGGATGGTAATGAGTCAGACAGGGATGAGATAGTGTTCTACCCCTCTCTGGTCTATGCAATGGGACAGTCCAGATAATGTATGTGTAATCTGTTATGTTTCTCATGAAACGTTTTGCTTTCTTTGAGCTTGTAATGTGCACAGGCTGTTTCTCAATATTCACGTGTTAATGTTTGTGAGTGAGTGAGTGAGTGAGTGAGTGAGTGAGTGAGCCAGTCAGTTACCTGTGGGCATGATGGCAGGCACCCCGTAGTAGGCGAACGCTCCGTTCTCAAACCTCAGAGCCTCTTTACCAAACTCCACCTCCACACGACCCTGAACACACAGGACAGAGAAATGGTCAAGTTCCCCTGATTTGTGTCTAAGCCATATTCTAGATATTCCAAGCTATATATAAAACCAGGGTTGTTGTAGCAGTCAGCACCTCCACCTGCAGCACATGATATACTGAGTATACAAAACATTAGGAACACCTCTTTCCATGACACAGACTGACCAGGTGAATCCAGGTTAAAGCTATAATCCCTTATTGATGCCACTTGTTAATCCACTTCAATCAGTGTAGATGAAGGGGAGGAGACGGGTTAAAGAAGGATTTTTAAGCTTTGAGACAATTGAGACATGGACTGTGAATGTGTGCCGTTCAGAGGGTGAATGGACAAGACAGAATATTTAAGTGCCTTTGAACGGGTAGTAAAGCCAGGCGCACCGGTTTGAGTAAGTCAAGAACTGCAACGCTGCTGGGTTTTTCACACTCAACAGTTCCGGTGTGTTTCAAGAATGTTCCACCACCAAAAGGACGTCCAGCCAACTGTGGGAAGCACTGGAGTCAACATGGACCAGCATCCCTGTGGAACGCTTTCCACACCTCTTTCATGCCTCGATGAATTGAGGCTGTTCTGATGGCAAAAGGAGGTGTAACTCAATATTAGCAAGGTGTTCCTAATGTTTTGTCCCACTCGGTGTCTCTCTGTGTGGGATCGAATCCTCTGCTTTGACACACGTATCTCCTCACTGTCCTGTCGGTTCTCTACTCTCCTATCAATAACATACATCAAATCAATTTGATTTATCGCTAAGGGACAATTATTGCGGGCGTTTATACCTGTAGTAACAGGATGAAGTAGTCAACAGGTTTGTTTCTCTGAAACAGGAAGTGCTGTGGGGCCAGTTTGTTCTTGTCATCGTAGCTCAGCTCCTGGACCACACTGGGGTGTTTAATGAGACGCAGTAAGATCTTCTCTGATAGGTGGGCTGGCTTGAAGGGCTCCACCTCTACAGGAGGTGAGGAGGGAGGGAGGGAGGGAAAGAGAGAAAGAGAGAAAGAGAGAGAGTGAGGAATGAGAAGAGGTAGGAGGAGAGGTAGTAAAGGGAGAGATGAAAGAGGGATAGAAGAGGTAGGAGGAGAGGGCAGTAAAAGGGGAAAGATGAAAGAGGGATAGAAGAGGTAGGAGGAGAGGGCAGTAAAAGGGAGAGATGAAAGAGGGATAGAAGAGGTAGGAGGAGAGGGTAGTAAAAGGGGAAAGATGAAAGAGGGATAGAAGAGGTAGGAGGAGAGGGCAGTAAAGGGGAAAGATGAAAGAGGGATAGAAGAGGTAGGAGGAGAGGGCAGTAAAAGGGAGAGATGAAAGAGGGATAGAAGAGGTAGGAGGAGAGGGCAGTAAAAGGGAGAGATGAAAGAGGGATAGAAGAGGTAGGAGGAGAGGGCAGTAAAGGGGAGAGAAGAGGTAGGAGGAAGAGGGATAGAAGAGGTAGGAGGAGAGGGTAGTAAAAGGGGAGAGATGAAAGAGGGATAGAAGAGGTAGGAGGAGAGGGTAGTAAAAGGGGACAGATGAAAGAGGAATAGAGAGGAAGACATGAGAGAGTCAGTGAAAAAGTAATAAGAAAAAGGTAATTTGTAATAACTGGTAAACACTTCTTTATTATTCAATGGGTTGTTTTTTACCAGGCCTCAAATTGAGAACAACTTACTTCCACAGAGATGATATATTTCATTATTTAACACTCAGGAAGTGACCTCACATTGGACAGGAAGTGACATCACAGTGGGCCTACCTGTGGAGAGGAAGCGGTGCGTGGCGAGGAGGAGCTGGGGAGAGATCTTCACCTTCATCTCGTTCTCCGACAGCTTAAAGATGGAGAAGTCCTGCTGCTTCCTCTCATGGTGAGAAACACGACGCTTAGAGCGGTTATCAGCTGTAGAGGGAGACACTTAGAGAGGTTATCAGCTGTAGAGGAAGACAACACTTAGAGAGGTTATCAGCTGTAGAGGAAGACAACACGTAGAGAGGTTATCAGCTGTAGAGGGAGACAACACTTAGAGAGGTTATCAGCTGTAGAGGAAGACAACACAGAGAGGTTATCAGCTGTAGAGGGAGACACAACACTTAGAGAGATAACAGCTGTAGAGGAAGACACTTAGAGAGGTTATCAGCTGTAGAGGGAGACAACACTTAGAGAGGTTATCAGCTGTAGAGGGAGACAACACTTAGAGGTTATCAGCTGTAGAGGAAGACAACACTTAGAGAGGTTATCAGCTGTAGAGGAAGACACTTAGAGAGGTTATCAGCTGTAGAGGGAGACAACACTTAGAGAGGTTATCAGCTGTAGAGGGAGACAACACTTAGAGGTTATCAGCTGTAGAGGAAGACAACACTTAGAGAGGTTATCAGCTGTAGAGGAAGACACTTAGAGAGGTTATCAGCTGTAGAGGGAGACAACACTTAGAGAGGTTATCAGCTGTAGAGGAAGACAACACTTAGAGCGGTTATCAGCTGTAGAGGAAGACACTTAGAGAGGTTATCAGCTGTAGAGGAAGACAACACTTAGAGAGGTTATCAGCTGTAGAGGAAGACAACACTTAGAGCGGTTATCAGCTGTAGAGGAAGACAACACTTAGAGAGGTTATCAGCTGTAGAGGGAGACACAACACTTAGAGAGGTTATCAGCTGTAGAGCGAGACACAACACTTAGAGAGGTTATCAGCTGTAGAGGGAGACACAACACTTAGAGAGGTTATCAGCTGTAGAGGAAGACAACACTTAGAGCGGTTATCAGCTGTAGAGGAAGACAACACTTAGAGAGGTTATCAGCTGTAGAGCGAGACACAACACTTAGAGAGGTTATCAGCTGTAGAGGGAGACACAACACTTAGAGAGGTTATCAGCTGTAGAGGGAGACAACACTTAGAGCGGTTATCAGCTGTAGAGGAAGACAACACTTAGAGAGGTTATCAGCTGTAGAGGGAGACACAACACTTAGAGAGGTTATCAGCTGTAGAGGGAGACAACACTTAGAGAGGTAATCAGCTGTAGAGGAGACAGAGTTGTTATCAGGTGTGGAGGAGACACTTAGAGAGAGGTTATCAGCTGTGTGTGTGTGTGTGTGTGCGTGCGTGTGTGTGTGTGTGTACGTACTGTAGAGGTCAGTCTCGTCCAGTATCTCTGACTTGATGATCTCCTCTATAACGTCCTCCAGGGTCACGATGCCCATGACCTCATAAAAGGGGTCACCCTCACCCTCGTTGTTGACCCGCTGGACGATGGCCAGGTGGGACTTGCCTGGAGAGAGACAGGATATGACATCATAATACTACCCTAACCTGTGGGACTTAGCTAACAAACATGGAGGGGATAGACTATGTGGGAGGTGAAACTCCAACATAAAACAATGTCATTTTTTAGTATACAAAAGCATGTATGTATTTAAACGTATTTATTCTGGCTGTGTAAAGGGATCTAACTACGTGAATGGGGTCTGAGGTAAGGGGAATAGCAAGAGAGGAAAACCAATTGGTGGAGACAACAGATCTCCCTTGACATGTTCCTGAGGAGATAAATAAACGAACAAAGAAAGGCACTTGTCTTTTCCTACTAACACTGACTTTACTGATAAATACTTTGTTGAGGGAAATGTACTTACTATGACTGTGATGTGGTTGTCTCACCTAGCTGTCATAAGATGAATGCACTAACTGTAAGTCTCTCTGGATCAGAGTGTCTGCTAAATGACTCACTAACTGTAAGTCTCTCTGGATCAGTGTCTGCTAAATGACTCACTAACTGTAAGTCTCTCTGGATCAGTGTGTCTGCTAAATGACTCACTAACTGTAAGTCTCTCTGGATCAGAGTGTCTGCTAAATGACTCACTAACTGTAAGTCTCTCTGGATCAGAGTGTCTGCTAAATGACTCACTAACTGTAAGTCTCTCTGGATCTGTGTCTGCTAAATGACTCACTAACTGTAAGTCTCTCTGGATCAGAGTGTCTGCTAAATGACTCACTAACTGTAAGTCTCTCTGGATCAGTGTCTGCTAAATGACTCACTAACTGTAAGTCTCTCTGGATCAGAGTGTCTGCTAAATGACTCACTAACTGTAAGTCTCTCTGTATCAGAGTGTCTGCTAAATGACTCACTAACTGTAAGTCTCTCTGGATCAGAGTGTCTGCTAAATGACTCACTAACTGTAAGTCTCTCTGGATCAGTGTCTGCTAAATGACTCACTAACTGTAAGTCTCTCTGGATCAGAGTGTCTGCTAAATGACTCACTAACTGTAAGTCTCCCTGGATCAGAGTGTCTGCTAAATGACTCACTAACTGTAAGTCTCTCTGGGTCAGAGTGTCTGCTAAATGACTCACTAACTGCAAGTCTCTCTGGGTCAGAGTGTCTGCTATATGACTCACTAACTGTAAGTCTCTGGATCAGAGTGTCTGCTAAATGACTCACTAACTGTAAGTCTCTCTGGATCAGAGTGTCTGCTAAATGACTCACTAACTGTAAGTCTCTCTGGATCAGAGTGTCTGCTAAATGACTCACTAACTGTAAATCTCTCTGGATCAGAGTGTCTGCTAAATGACTCACTAACTGTAAGTCTCTCTGGATCAGAGTGTCTGCTAAATGACTCACTAACTGTAAGTCTCTCTGGATCAGAGTGTCTGCTAAATGACTCACTAACTGTAAGTCTCTCTGGATCAGTGTCTGCTAAATGACTCACTAACTGTAAGTCTCTCTGGATCAGAGTGTCTGCTAAATGACTCACTACTGTAAGTCTCTCTGGATCAGAGTGTCTGCTAAATGACTCACTAACTGTAAATCTCTCTGGATCAGAGTGTCTGCTAAATGACTCACTAACTGTAAGTCTCTCTGGATCAGAGTGTCTGCTAAATGACTCACTAACTGTAAGTCTCTCTGGATCAGAGTGTCTGCTAAATGACTCACTAACTGTAAGTCTCTCTGGATCAGTGTCTGCTAAATGACTCACTAACTGTAAGTCTCTCTGGATCAGTGTCTGCTAAATGACTCACTAACTGTAAGTCTCTCTGGGTCAGAGTGTCTACTAAATGACTCACTAACTGTAAGTCTCTCTGGATCAGAGTGTCTGCTAAATGACTCACTAACTGTAAATCTCTCTGGATCAGAGTGTCTGCTAAATGACTCACTAACTGTAAGTCTCTCTGGATCAGAGTGTCACTGAAACACAAACACACAGACTACATCTACCATGAGGCCACAGGAATAGAAGCAGTTGGCGATCTAGTAGAAACACAAACAGGGGGGTGTATTCATTAGAGCACACCATAGCAACCCATTGCACAACATTTGGAAACGGAATAAAGAACCCTCCCCGTTTTGTTCAGTGTGCTTCCGTTTGGTTTCTAGAGAATACACATCCCTGGGACATCGCCCAGTGACACACCAATACCCAGGAGGCCCTAGTGACGCCAATCTTCCCAGCAGAGGGATGATGCACAGCTGCACCATATTTCCTATTTAGTGCACCAGGGCCCACAGAGAACGAGAGAGGGAAACAATCAAACTGGGTGCCATTTGGGATGCACAAAATCTGGTACTGTCATGTATGGAGTTATATAAAGACATACTGTAGTTATTATGCAAATAGGCTGTACGCAGGGGTAGGCAACTCCAGTCCTCGAGGGCCTGATTGGTGTCACAATTTTTCCCCAGCCCCAGCTAACATACCTGACTCCAATAACACCCAGTCATGATCTTCAGTTTAGAATGCAATTTCATTAATCAGCTTTGTTTGCTAGGGAAGGAGATAAAAGTGTGACATCAATCAGGACCTCAAGGACTGGAGTTGCCCACCCCTGCGTAATGACTGTTTTATGTTTAAGTTAATGACATGGAGTAGGAATAGATTAGAGTGGAGTAGAAATATTATTCAGATGTGTTGAGCTAACCTGGTCCCAGATCTTTACAGCCAACTTCTATGGTTGTTGTCATGCCAAACAGATCTGGGACCAGGCTAGTGTTGGGCTGGTTGTGGGCATCCTCTACCAGGTTGAGAATGCCAAATAAGTTGAATGGCCGCTTGGGTCCAGGGGTGATGGAAACATCAGCACAGATCAAGGAGTAGTTACCTGAGGGGGTCTTGACCAATCACTTTAGATCTTTTCACATCATATCTTGTTCAGAGCTGATCTGATTGGTCAAAAGACCAATTAGTAAAGAAAACAATATGAATTGGGCTGCCTGTGTGAACTGTTCTACCACCCCTGCGTTGGTAGAAAGCTAGACATGAATGTTGTATTGTAGATAATAGTGTTTGTAATTCAATACCAGTGGAGGGGCATTAAGCAGTGAAGTAACTGCCTGCTCAGCTTTGAGGTGAAATTCACAAAGAATGCACATATCTGTAGGTCTGTGGTTTCTTTACCTCATTCTAGAATCTACTCCAGTCAACTGATTGGCCATGTACAAATATAGACATTTATCGCCCAATTCGGTGTAGACAGCCTGACACTGCCTTGGGGGTGTCATAGCTCTCCAGCACCCAGGAAGCTAAGCACGCCAGAGACAGTCCGACAAGAACTAGCGCCCCGAAGCGCTTGGGCATCCTGTAGTGACGAGAGGGCGGTGGGAATCTACTGGACAGAATACTGCCAGGACTGGCGAGAGCAACATGAACGCACGGTAGGCTAGCCACGTTAGCTACACATTAGCTACTAGTTGGCGTTCAGACCGTTTGATTTCCATTGGCGATCATAGCTAGATCGAGCTAACTGTTACACACGAAACGACTCCTCTCAAATTATGCTTTGACGTAGCTAAAAGGAAATACAACAGAGTTGTATACTGTACTGTCTTGTGCATGGATACGTAATCGATTAGTGAAATCCGGGATCCTTGGGATGTCTTTCACTTCTGAAAATGTATGCACAAATAGATAGGTGTAAGCACTGTGAGAAAATAGCACATGCTCATATAACAGGTCAGCAATAATCAAGTGGCAAGAATTTGAGGTAGATGTAGTTGTTTGGGATTGGCTCCAAAAACTATATGAGCAGTTTTGAACATTCTTATCAAGCTCCTTTGAAGTATTTACCCCTAAAAATATATATTTCTTAGCTGTCAGCAAATGTTCAGTGAATAGTGGTTGTTAATGCAATAACTCTTAAAATTGTGGTAGAGAGACAATACCAAAGCACACATGATATTGGCATGTTGCACCAAAATCTACAACGCTGTTTTATCTGGATCTTCATTGATGAAAACAATTACATGAAAATACACCAGAATAGAATAGAGGAGGTGACATTGTAATATGAGGTTTGCAAGACCTAGTAACAGTAACTAAAGTCCGGGAACTTCCTATGGAATATTGGGCGCGGCCATGTTCATGAAACATAATTACACTTGCACTAGCGCTTTAAATCACGAATGCGTTTACATAGCGAGCTTGTTGCGAGGGGGATACGATCGTGAACGAGCGCGCAGTCAGGCTGGCTGATACCGTTAGTCACGTCTGGGATCTGCAGCGATAGAGAGAGAGAGAGATGCTGAGGTGACAGGGAGAGAGAAGTAGAATAGAGACGATTAAATCAAACTCATTATGTCACTGCTGAATTCACATGTCTGTATGTAAACCTCAGCTGCAGAATCAACGTTGCATGCATAACGTGCCCGCTGTGGAATTCCACTCAAACATAGAGGATTATTTGTAACCACGCCCGGCTCCTTTCGGATCAAGGATCGGAGCGGTCAAGGTATGAACACCGCAGCTATGCAAACGGATACTGATAGCTAGCTAGTTAACATTGGCTGACGTCAACATGCACGAATGCAGTAGGCCACATTAGCTACATTTTAAAAGGACTGACGCAATGTATCATCGCTGCCAAGGTCGTCCCATAACTAGATGCATCGAGATGATATTTTAGAACGCAGTTTCCCCATAGCCTTAGTAGGTTGATTATCTTTATGCTAACCAATAGCTAAATGCAAAGAGGCACTCTAGTATAGCCCGTGTGTGCAATCAATGTGCGTGTACGCGCAATCGTAAATCTGCTGTAGCAACGCTAGGCTAGCTACGCAGCTTCGTAAAGCAACACAGGCGCGGTGGTTACACATTGTAACACACCAATTACTTACTTATGTGGTTATTACTTTGTAACAGCTGACTGTTACTAGAGCGAATTTATATCGTGCATTGTCGTCATAACATTTTTATTCTGGTAATGCTAGTGGATATATTTGTCTCGAGCTTGTTCGTTTGCGGTATAGCAGCCCCAGTATGACAGACAGCCATTTCTGTCAACAGACATTATTTTTGACAGTAACTCCATAGCTTTGTTTCTAATCAATCACTCACGTCATATTATGGTTATGTTAAACTGACGTGTGTGTGTGTGTGTGAGAGAGAGAGGGAGTACTGTAGCTGCATAGTCATGTGTGGGACAGACAATACTTAATTCATAGCTTGTGATTCAAGATCCAGAGCAACTCATTAGTTGAGAAGAATAGCTTATCAACAGGCAAATTTTACAGTACAGAATCTCACATACAATCAATACATTCTTTATACAGCAATTGAGCAATACAGTAGTCTACAAGTACTTTAGTGAGGTTCAGATATTGAGAGACAAACCCAACATCATTCACTACTATCATGCCTACTCACTTCTGACTGTATCACCATGCTCTCAGGGGAGGCTCCAGGGCTAGGCTGCACATCTACCATTCCAGTGTTTAATTGCTATATTGAAATTACTTCGCCACCATGGCCTATTTATTGCGTTACCTCCCTTTTCTTACATCATATGCACACACTGTATATAGTCTTTTTCTACTGTATTATTGACTCTATGTTTGTTTTATTCCATGTGTAACTCTGTGTTGTTGTATGTGTCAAACTGCTTTGCTTTATCTTGGACAGGTCGCAGTTGTAAATGAGAACTTGTTCTCAACTAGCCTACCTTGTTAAATAAAGGTGAAATAAAAAATAAATAAAATAGGCTTCGTGGCTAGGCTCCAGAGCTAGGCTCCATGGCTAGGCTCCAGTGCTAGGCTCCAGAGCTAGGCTCAATGGCTAGGCTCCATGGCTAGGCTCCATGGCTAGGCTCCATGGCTAGGCTCAATGGCTAGGCTCCATGGCTAGGCTCAATGGCTAGGCTCCATGGCTAGGCTCCAGAGCTAGGCTCAATGGCTAGGCTCCATGGCTAGGCTCCATGGCTAGGCTCCATGGCTAGGCTCCAGAGCTAGGCTCAATGGCTAGGCTCCATGGCTAGGCTCCATGGCTAGGCTCCATGGCTAGGCTCCAGGGCTAGGCTCCATGGCTAGGCTCCATGGCTAGGCTCCAGGGCTAGGCTCCATGGCTAGGCTCCATGGCTAGGCTCCAGGGCTAGGCTCCAGGGCTAGGCTCCATGGCTTTAAACAGAGAGATGACTGAACAGCCAGGCTCAGGCAGCAGCAGTTAGGGAATCAGACACTCCTTTAATCTCCAGAGGTCAGCATCCCAAATGGCACCCTATTCCCTACATAGTAGAGGTTGACCGATTTATGATTTGTCAACGCAAATACCGATACCGATTATTGGGAAGACCAAAAAAAGCAGATAGCGATTAATCTGGCATTTTTTTATATTATTTTTTACATATGTTTTTGTAATAATGGCAAATACAACAATACTGAATGAACACTTTAATTTTAACTTAATATAATACATAAATACAATCTATTTAGTCTCAAATAAATAATGAAACATGTTCAATTTGGTTTAAATAATGCAAAAACACAGTGTTGGAGAAGAAAGTAAAAGTGCAATATGTGCCATGTAAAAAATATATTGTTTAAGTTTCTTGCTCAGAACATGAGAACATATGAAAGCTGGTGGCTCCTTTTAACATGAGTCTTCAATTTTCCCAGGTAAGAAGTTTTAGGTTGTAGTTAATGTCGTATTTATAGGGCTATTTCTCTCTATGCGATTTGTATTTCATATACGTTTGACTATTGGATGTTCTTATAGGCACTATAGTATTGTCAGCCTAATCTTCAATGTTCTGTCGTAATTATGTACAATTCTGGCAAATTCATTACGGTCTTATTTAGGAAGGAATGGTCTTCACACAGTTTGCTTCGAGCCAGGCGGCCCAAACTGCTGCATATACCCTGATGCGAATACGCTTTTGTTAAATCATCACTCGTTTGGCGAAGTAGGCTGTGATTCGATGATAAATTAACAGGCTGTCATGTACTGTCATGTTGTGTCTTGTCTCTGTCCTTTCCCTTCACCCTGTCTCCCTCTGCTGGTCGTTGTTAGGTTACCTTTTCTCCCCCGCTTTCCCCCAGCTGTTCCTTGTCTCCTCTAACTACCCATTCACCCCGTTTCCCACCTGTTCCCTTTTTCCCTCTGATTAGGTCCCTATATCTCTCTCTGTTTCTGTTCCTGTCCTTGTCGGATTCTTGTTTGTTGTGTTTCATGCCTGAGCCAGACTATCGTCATGTTTGCTGTAACCTTGTCCTGTCCTGTCGGAATCTGCCGGTCTATCTGAGCCTACCTATGTTTGGTTATTAAAGAAGCTCTGTTTAAGTTAGTTCGCTTTTGGGTCCTCATTCACTCACCATAACAGAAGAATCCGACCAAGAATGGACCCAGCGACTTCGGATCCTCTCCACTCAGCCGTCGGGATCCAGGGAGCGATGCTAGGCAGACACGAGCAGGAAGTGTCTGCTGCTCGACATGCCGTTGAGACCCTGGCCACCCAAGTCTCCAACCTCACAGAACAGGTTCACCATCTCCGCCTCGATCCACCGGCCACTTCCAGGGCTTTCGAATCTCCGGAGCCCAGAATCAATAACCCGCCGTGTTACTCTGGGGAGCCCACTGAATGCCGCTCGTTCCTCACCCAGTGTGATATTGTGTTTTCTCTCCAGCCCAACACTTACTCCAGGAGCACTGCTCGTGTCGCCTACGTCATATCTCTCCTTATTGGACGGGCTCGTGAGTGGGGCACGGCAATCTGGGAGGCAAGGGCTGAGTGTACTAACCAGTATCAGGACTTTAAGGAGGAGATGATACGGGTTTTTGATCGATCTGTTTTTGGGGAGGAGGCTTCCAGGGCCCTGTCTTCCCTATGTCAAGGCAATCGATCCATAACAGACTACTCTATTGAGTTTCGCACTCTTGCTGTCTCCAGTGGCTGGAACGAGCCGGCCTTGCTCGCTCGTCTTCTGGAGGGTTTCCGCGCAGAGGTAAAGGATGAGATTCTCTCCCGGGAGGTTCCTTCCAGCGTGGATTCCTTGATTGAACTCGCTATTCGCATTGAGCGACGGGTTGATCTTCGTCACCGAGCTCGTGGAAAGGAGCTCGCGCTCTCCGTCGCCTCCCTCTCCGCATCACTACCATCTTCCTCTGCCGGCTCGGGTGCTGAGCCCATGCAGCTGGGAGGTATCCGCATCTCGACTAAGGAGAGGGAACGGAGAATCACCAACCGCCTCTGTCTCTATTGCGGTTCCGCTGGTCATTTTGTCACTTCATGTCCAGTAAAAGGCCAGAGCTCGTCAGTAAGCGGAGGGCTACTGGTGAGCGCTACTACTCCTGTCTCTCCTTCAAGATCCTGCACTACCTTGTCGGTCCATCTACGCTGGACCGGTTCGTCAGCTTCCTGCAGTGCCTTAATAGACTCTGGGGCGGAGGGCTGTTTTATGGACGAGACCTGGGCTCGGGAACATGACATTCCTCTCAGACAGTTAAAGGAGCCCACGGCCTTGTTCGCCCTGGATGGTAGTCCTCTCCCCAGGATTCAGCGTGAGACGCTACCTTTAACCCTCACTGTTTCTGGTAATCATAGTGAAACCATTTCTTTTTTAATTTTTCGTTCACCTTTTACACCTGTTGTTTTGGGCCATCCCTGGCTAGTTTGTCATAATCCTTCCATTAATTGGTCTAGTAATTCTATCCTCTCCTGGAACGTCTCTTGTCATGTGAAATGTTTAATGTCTGCTATCCCTCCTGTTTCCTCTGTCTCTTCTTCACAGGAGGAGCCTGGTGATCTGACAGGGGTGCCGGAGGAATATCACGATCTGCGCACGGTGTTCAGTCGGTCCAGGGCCACCTCTCTTCCTCCACACCGGTCGTATGATTGTAGTATTGATCTCCTTCCGGGAACCACCCCCCCCCGGGGTAGACTATACTCTCTGTCGGCTCCCGAACGTAAGGCTCTCGAAGATTATTTGTCTGTAGCTCTTGACGCCGGTACCATAGTCCCCTCCTCCTCTCCCGCCGGAGCGGGGTTTTTTTTTGTCAAGAAGAAGGACGGGTCTCTGCGCCCCTGCATAGATTATCGAGGGCTGAATGACATAACAGTGAAGAATCGTTATCCGCTTCCTCTTATGTCTTCAGCCTTCGAGATCCTGCAGGGAGCCAGGTTTTTCACTAAGTTGGACCTTCGTAACGCTTACCATCTCGTGCGCATCAGGGAGGGGGACGAGTGGAAGACGGCGTTTAACACTCCGTTAGGGCACTTTGAATACCGGGTTCTTCCTTTCGGCCTCGCTAACGCTCCAGCTGTCTTTCAGGCATTAGTCAATGATGTCCTGAGAGACATGCTGAACATCTTTGTTTTCGTTTACCTTGACGATATCCTGATTTTTTCACCGTCACTCCAGATTCATGTTCAGCACGTTCGACGTGTCCTCCAGCGCCTTTTAGAGAATTGTCTTTTTGTGAAGGCTGAGAAGTGCACTTTTCATGCCTCCTCCGTCACATTTCTCGGTTCTGTTATTTCCGCTGAAGGCATTAAGATGGATCCCGCTAAGGTCCAAGCTGTCATTGATTGGCCCGTCCCTAAGTCACGCGTCGAGCTGCAGCGCTTTCTCGGCTTCGCGAACTTCTATCGTCGTTTCATCCGTAATTTCGGTCAGGTGGCAGCTCCTCTCACAGCCCTTACTTCTGTCAAGACGTGCTTTAAGTGGTCCGTTTCCGCCCAGGGAGCTTTTGATCTCCTCAAGAATCGTTTTACATCCGCTCCTATCCTTGTTACACCTGACGTCTCTAGACAGTTCGTTGTCGAGGTTGACGCGTCAGAGGTGGGCGTGGGAGCCATCCTTTCTCAGCGCTCCCTCTCTGACGACAAGGTCCACCCATGCGCGTATTTTTCTCATCGCCTGTCGCCGTCGGAACGTAACTATGATGTGGGTAACCGCGAACTGCTCGCCATCCGGTTAGCCCTAGGCGAATGGCGACAGTGGTTGGAGGGGGCGACCGTTCCTTTTGTCGTTTGGACTGACCATAGGAACCTTGAGTACATCCGTTCTGCCAAACGACTTAATGCGCGTCAGGCGCGTTGGGCGCTGTTTTTCGCTCGTTTCGAGTTCGTGATTTCTTATCGTCCGGGCTCTAAGAACACCAAGCCTGATGCTTTGTCTCGTCTCTTCAGTTCTTCAGTAGCCTCCACTGACCCCGAGGGGATTCTCCCTGAGGGGCGTGTTGTCGGGTTGACTGTCTGGGGAATTGAGAGGCAGGTAAAACAAGCGCTCACTCACACTCCGTCGCCGCGCGCTTGTCCTAGGAACCTTCTTTTCGTTCCCGTTCCTACTCGTCTGGCCGTTCTTCAGTGGGCTCACTCTGCCAAGTTAGCCGGCCACCCTGGCGTTCGGGGTACGCTTGCTTCCATTCGCCAGCGTTTTTGGTGGCCCACCCGGGAGCATGACACGCGTCGTTTCGTGGCTGCTTGTTCGGTCTGCGCGCAGACTAAGTCCGGTAACTCTCCTCCTGCCGGCCGTCTCAGGCCGCTTCCTATTCCCTCTCGACCGTGGTCTCACATCGCCTTAGATTTTGTCACCGGACTGCCTTCGTCAGCGGGGAAGACTGTTATTCTTACGGTTGTCGATAGGTTCTCTAAGGCGGCTCATTTCATTCCCCTTGCTAAGCTTCCTTCTGCTAAAGAGACGGCACAAATCATCATCGAGAATGTTTTCAGAATTCATGGCCTTCCGTCAGACGTCGTTTCGGACAGAGGTCCGCAATTCACGTCTCAATTTTGGAGGGAGTTTTGCCGTTTGATTGGGGCTTCCGTCAGTCTCTCTTCCGGCTTTCACCCCCAGTCTAACGGTCAAGCAGAACGGGCCAATCAGACTATTGGTCGCATCTTACGCAGTCTTTCTTTTCGTAACCCTGCGTCTTGGTCAGAACAGCTCCCCTGGGCAGAATACGCCCACAACTCGCTTCCTTCGTCTGCGACCGGGCTATCTCCTTTTCAGAGTAGCCTCGGGTACCAGCCTCCGCTGTTCTCATCTCAGTTCGCCGAGTCCAGCGTCCCCTCCGCTCAGGCTTTTGTCCAACGTTGCGAGCGCACCTGGAAGAGGGTCAGGTCTGCACTTTGCCGTTATAGGACGCAGACTGTGAGGGCTGCTAATAAGCGTAGAACTAAGAGTCCTAGATATTGTCGCGGTCAGAGAGTTTGGCTCTCCACTCAGAACCTTCCCCTTAAGACGGCTTCTCGCAAGTTGACCCCGCGGTTCATTGGTCCGTTCCGTATTTCTCGGGTCATTAATCCTGTCGCAGTTCGACTTCTTCTTCCGCGATACCTTCGTCGCGTCCACCCGGTCTTCCATGTCTCCTGCATCAAGCCCGTCCTTCGCGCCCCCGCTCGTCTTCCCCCCCCCCCCCCATCCTTGTCGAGGGCGCACCCATCTACAGGGTCCGTAGAATTTTGGACATGCGTCCTCGGGGCCGTGGTCACCAGTACCTCGTAGATTGGGAGGGGTACGGTCCTGAGGAGAGGAGTTGGGTTCCCTCTCGGGACGTGCTGGACCGTGCGCTGATCGAGGATTTCCTCCGTTGCCGCCAGGTTTCCTCCTCGAGTGCGCCAGGAGGCGCTCGGTGAGTGGGGGGGTACTGTCATGTACTGTCATGTTGTGTCTTGTCTCTGTCCTTTCCCTTCACCCTGTCTCCCTCTGCTGGTCGTTGTTAGGTTACCTTTTCTCCCCCGCTTTCCCCCAGCTGTTCCTTGTCTCCTCTAACTACCCATTCACCCCGTTTCCCACCTGTTCCCTTTTTCCCTCTGATTAGGTCCCTATATCTCTCTCTGTTTCTGTTCCTGTCCTTGTCGGATTCTTGTTTGTTGTGTTTCATGCCTGAGCCAGACTATCGTCATGTTTGCTGTAACCTTGTCCTGTCCTGTCGGAATCTGCCGGTCTATCTGAGCCTACCTATGTTTGGTTATTAAAGAAGCTCTGTTTAAGTTAGTTCGCTTTTGGGTCCTCATTCACTCACCATAACAGAAGAATCCGACCAAGAATGGACCCAGCGACTTCGGATCCTCTCCACTCAGCCGTCGGGATCCAGGGAGCGATGCTAGGCAGACACGAGCAGGAAGTGTCTGCTGCTCGACATGCCGTTGAGACCCTGGCCACCCAAGTCTCCAACCTCACAGAACAGGTTCACCATCTCCGCCTCGATCCACCGGCCACTTCCAGGGCTTTCGAATCTCCGGAGCCCAGAATCAATAACCCGCCGTGTTACTCTGGGGAGCCCACTGAATGCCGCTCGTTCCTCACCCAGTGTGATATTGTGTTTTCTCTCCAGCCCAACACTTACTCCAGGAGCACTGCTCGTGTCGCCTACGTCATATCTCTCCTTATTGGACGGGCTCGTGAGTGGGGCACGGCAATCTGGGAGGCAAGGGCTGAGTGTACTAACCAGTATCAGGACTTTAAGGAGGAGATGATACGGGTTTTTGATCGATCTGTTTTTGGGGAGGAGGCTTCCAGGGCCCTGTCTTCCCTATGTCAAGGCAATCGATCCATAACAGACTACTCTATTGAGTTTCGCACTCTTGCTGTCTCCAGTGGCTGGAACGAGCCGGCCTTGCTCGCTCGTCTTCTGGAGGGTCTCCGCGCAGAGGTAAAGGATGAGATTCTCTCCCGGGAGGTTCCTTCCAGCGTGGATTCCTTGATTGAACTCGCTATTCGCATTGAGCGACGGGTTGATCTTCGTCACCGAGCTCGTGGAAAGGAGCTCGCGCTCTCCGTCGCCTCCCTCTCCGCATCACTACCATCTTCCTCTGCCGGCTCGGGTGCTGAGCCCATGCAGCTGGGAGGTATCCGCATCTCGACTAAGGAGAGGGAACGGAGAATCACCAACCGCCTCTGTCTCTATTGCGGTTCCGCTGGTCATTTTGTCACTTCATGTCCAGTAAAAGGCCAGAGCTCGTCAGTAAGCGGAGGGCTACTGGTGAGCGCTACTACTCCTGTCTCTCCTTCAAGATCCTGCACTACCTTGTCGGTCCATCTACGCTGGACCGGTTCGTCAGCTTCCTGCAGTGCCTTAATAGACTCTGGGGCGGAGGGCTGTTTTATGGACGAGACCTGGGCTCGGGAACATGACATTCCTCTCAGACAGTTAAAGGAGCCCACGGCCTTGTTCGCCCTGGATGGTAGTCCTCTCCCCAGGATTCAGCGTGAGACGCTACCTTTAACCCTCACTGTTTCTGGTAATCATAGTGAAACCATTTCTTTTTTAATTTTTCGTTCACCTTTTACACCTGTTGTTTTGGGCCATCCCTGGCTAGTTTGTCATAATCCTTCCATTAATTGGTCTAGTAATTCTATCCTCTCCTGGAACGTCTCTTGTCATGTGAAATGTTTAATGTCTGCTATCCCTCCTGTTTCCTCTGTCTCTTCTTCACAGGAGGAGCCTGGTGATTTGACAGGGGTGCCGGAGGAATATCACGATCTGCGCACGGTGTTCAGTCGGTCCAGGGCCACCTCTCTTCCTCCACACCGGTCGTATGATTGTAGTATTGATCTCCTTCCGGGAACCACCCCCCCCCGGGGTAGACTATACTCTCTGTCGGCTCCCGAACGTAAGGCTCTCGAAGATTATTTGTCTGTAGCTCTTGACGCCGGTACCATAGTCCCCTCCTCCTCTCCCGCCGGAGCGGGGTTTTTTTTTGTCAAGAAGAAGGACGGGTCTCTGCGCCCCTGCATAGATTATCGAGGGCTGAATGACATAACAGTGAAGAATCGTTATCCGCTTCCTCTTATGTCTTCAGCCTTCGAGATCCTGCAGGGAGCCAGGTTTTTCACTAAGTTGGACCTTCGTAACGCTTACCATCTCGTGCGCATCAGGGAGGGGGACGAGTGGAAGACGGCGTTTAACACTCCGTTAGGGCACTTTGAATACCGGGTTCTTCCTTTCGGCCTCGCTAACGCTCCAGCTGTCTTTCAGGCATTAGTCAATGATGTCCTGAGAGACATGCTGAACATCTTTGTTTTCGTTTACCTTGACGATATCCTGATTTTTTCACCGTCACTCCAGATTCATGTTCAGCACGTTCGACGTGTCCTCCAGCGCCTTTTAGAGAATTGTCTTTTTGTGAAGGCTGAGAAGTGCACTTTTCATGCCTCCTCCGTCACATTTCTCGGTTCTGTTATTTCCGCTGAAGGCATTAAGATGGATCCCGCTAAGGTCCAAGCTGTCATTGATTGGCCCGTCCCTAAGTCACGCGTCGAGCTGCAGCGCTTTCTCGGCTTCGCGAACTTCTATCGTCGTTTCATCCGTAATTTCGGTCAGGTGGCAGCTCCTCTCACAGCCCTTACTTCTGTCAAGACGTGCTTTAAGTGGTCCGTTTCCGCCCAGGGAGCTTTTGATCTCCTCAAGAATCGTTTTACATCCGCTCCTATCCTTGTTACACCTGACGTCTCTAGACAGTTCGTTGTCGAGGTTGACGCGTCAGAGGTGGGCGTGGGAGCCATCCTTTCTCAGCGCTCCCTCTCTGACGACAAGGTCCACCCATGCGCGTATTTTTCTCATCGCCTGTCGCCGTCGGAACGTAACTATGATGTGGGTAACCGCGAACTGCTCGCCATCCGGTTAGCCCTAGGCGAATGGCGACAGTGGTTGGAGGGGGCGACCGTTCCTTTTGTCGTTTGGACTGACCATAGGAACCTTGAGTACATCCGTTCTGCCAAACGACTTAATGCGCGTCAGGCGCGTTGGGCGCTGTTTTTCGCTCGTTTCGAGTTCGTGATTTCTTATCGTCCGGGCTCTAAGAACACCAAGCCTGATGCTTTGTCTCGTCTCTTCAGTTCTTCAGTAGCCTCCACTGACCCCGAGGGGATTCTCCCTGAGGGGCGTGTTGTCGGGTTGACTGTCTGGGGAATTGAGAGGCAGGTAAAACAAGCGCTCACTCACACTCCGTCGCCGCGCGCTTGTCCTAGGAACCTTCTTTTCGTTCCCGTTCCTACTCGTCTGGCCGTTCTTCAGTGGGCTCACTCTGCCAAGTTAGCCGGCCACCCTGGCGTTCGGGGTACGCTTGCTTCCATTCGCCAGCGTTTTTGGTGGCCCACCCGGGAGCATGACACGCGTCGTTTCGTGGCTGCTTGTTCGGTCTGCGCGCAGACTAAGTCCGGTAACTCTCCTCCTGCCGGCCGTCTCAGGCCGCTTCCTATTCCCTCTCGACCGTGGTCTCACATCGCCTTAGATTTTGTCACCGGACTGCCTTCGTCAGCGGGGAAGACTGTTATTCTTACGGTTGTCGATAGGTTCTCTAAGGCGGCTCATTTCATTCCCCTTGCTAAGCTTCCTTCTGCTAAAGAGACGGCACAAATCATCATCGAGAATGTTTTCAGAATTCATGGCCTTCCGTCAGACGTCGTTTCGGACAGAGGTCCGCAATTCACGTCTCAATTTTGGAGGGAGTTTTGCCGTTTGATTGGGGCTTCCGTCAGTCTCTCTTCCGGCTTTCACCCCCAGTCTAACGGTCAAGCAGAACGGGCCAATCAGACTATTGGTCGCATCTTACGCAGTCTTTCTTTTCGTAACCCTGCGTCTTGGTCAGAACAGCTCCCCTGGGCAGAATACGCCCACAACTCGCTTCCTTCGTCTGCGACCGGGCTATCTCCTTTTCAGAGTAGCCTCGGGTACCAGCCTCCGCTGTTCTCATCTCAGTTCGCCGAGTCCAGCGTCCCCTCCGCTCAGGCTTTTGTCCAACGTTGCGAGCGCACCTGGAAGAGGGTCAGGTCTGCACTTTGCCGTTATAGGACGCAGACTGTGAGGGCTGCTAATAAGCGTAGAACTAAGAGTCCTAGATATTGTCGCGGTCAGAGAGTTTGGCTCTCCACTCAGAACCTTCCCCTTAAGACGGCTTCTCGCAAGTTGACCCCGCGGTTCATTGGTCCGTTCCGTATTTCTCGGGTCATTAATCCTGTCGCAGTTCGACTTCTTCTTCCGCGATACCTTCGTCGCGTCCACCCGGTCTTCCATGTCTCCTGCATCAAGCCCGTCCTTCGCGCCCCCGCTCGTCTTCCCCCCCCCCCCCCCCCCCATCCTTGTCGAGGGCGCACCCATCTACAGGGTCCGTAGAATTTTGGACATGCGTCCTCGGGGCCGTGGTCACCAGTACCTCGTAGATTGGGAGGGGTACGGTCCTGAGGAGAGGAGTTGGGTTCCCTCTCGGGACGTGCTGGACCGTGCGCTGATCGAGGATTTCCTCCGTTGCCGCCAGGTTTCCTCCTCGAGTGCGCCAGGAGGCGCTCGGTGAGTGGGGGGGTACTGTCATGTACTGTCATGTTGTGTCTTGTCTCTGTCCTTTCCCTTCACCCTGTCTCCCTCTGCTGGTCGTTGTTAGGTTACCTTTTCTCCCCCGCTTTCCCCCAGCTGTTCCTTGTCTCCTCTAACTACCCATTCACCCCGTTTCCCACCTGTTCCCTTTTTCCCTCTGATTAGGTCCCTATATCTCTCTCTGTTTCTGTTCCTGTCCTTGTCGGATTCTTGTTTGTTGTGTTTCATGCCTGAGCCAGACTATCGTCATGTTTGCTGTAACCTTGTCCTGTCCTGTCGGAATCTGCCGGTCTATCTGAGCCTACCTATGTTTGGTTATTAAAGAAGCTCTGTTTAAGTTAGTTCGCTTTTGGGTCCTCATTCACTCACCATAACACAGGCACCACATTGATTATATGCAGGACAAGCTAGATAAACTAGTAATATCATCAACCATGTGTATTTAACTAGTGATTATGTTAAGATTGATTGTTTTTTATAAGGTAAGTTTAATGTTAGCTGGCAACTTACCTTGGCTCCTTGCTGCACTCGCGTAACAGCCTGCCACACAGCCTGCCACACAGTCTCCTCGTGGAATGCAATGTAATCGATTGTTATACAAACTTGAATCGTCCATGCCGATTAATCGGTCGACCTCTACTACATAGTGCACAATTTTTGTCCAGGGCTCATAGGGAATAGGGCACCATTTGAGTCACCCATAGAGGAGGACGTCTCTGCTCCAATAGACCAGGCTGAGGCTGCTCTAACCCACTAATGAATTAGATTAGCAAACATTGGAGGTGTTTCCCCTAGTTTAATGACTCCTATTTACCGTGTTGACTTGACACATGTTTGTGTGTGTGGATGTGTGACTGCTCAGACTAATAGGAATGGAAGTAGGCCTATCATCTCATCATGACTGCTTTATTACTGTGACATGCAGCCTAGTCTTCCAGCACATTTAAATATTCCCTTTATAGTGCACTACTTTTAACTGGGGCACATAGGGCTCACATAGGCCTACGCCTCAGCTGTCATTAGCTATCATCTCCACAGGCTTAGGCCTCAGCTGTCATTAGCTATCATCTCCACAAGCCTAGGCCTCAGCTGTCATTTGCTATCATCTCCACAGGCCTAGGCCTCAACTGTCATTTAGCTATCATCTCTACAGGCCTAGGCCTCAACTGTCATTAGCTATCATCTCCACAGGCCTAGGCCTCAACTGTCATTAGCTATCATCTCCACAGGCCTAGGCCTCAACTGTCATTAGCTATCATCTCCACAGGCCTAGGCCTCAGCTGTCATTAGCTATCATATCCACAGGCCTAGGCCTCAACTGTCATTAGCTATCATCTCCACAGGCCTAGGCCTCAACTGTCATTAGCTATCATCTCCACAGGCCTAGGCCTCAACTGTCATTAGCTATCATCTCCACAGGCTACTTGACATTCCTTCTGCACACCCAGTGGTTAATGTTCTCCGTCACTGCGAAGGATTTCCGTCATATGGATTCTGAAGAGGTCTTTTTTGAGATCAGTGTCGATCCTCAACACGGGTTTGGATATGACATAGGCTAATCTAGACAGAAGCATGTCTGTTTTACAAAATATATTCCCAAATATTTTATTTTCTCTGTTACGATGTGGGCACTGAACTGACATGCATGATTGTTGATGACACTCCGATGTTCAGATGAAGGGAATTAAATAGTCTATAATGCGTACCACAGCAGCGCTCAACTCAGACAGCAGTGAGGAGCTTATTGTTGCCGCTGGCAAAGTCATTCAAAGGCTGTGATTTATCACTCAGGATAGAACTGTCCAGTGGTACTATTTTTGCCATGTAATATTGTTATTAAAACTATAGTAGAATAGTTGACCTATTTACCTAGTCGGCTTGTTGTTGTGTGTCCTATGCAAGATGAATGTTCCTCTCGAGGCGCATTCAAGTTGCGAGAACCATAGGTGGGAAACATGTATTTTGACAAGCACAACAATTCTTCATACAATTGCTGGAAAACAATTTAGAAAGCAGTTTTGACCTTTGAATCCAAGTGTTCCATTGCTACCATGTTTATTCCTCTGATCCTTCAAATGCGCGTGTGGCATCCATTTACTAATGCAGTTTTACAACAGGAGTTTCAAGCATGGTTTTACGCCTCTATCAGACCGACAGCCTTATCGCGTTTTGGTACACACAAAGTACATTCATTTCCAATGAAAAGTGGATGTAGAACCATCAGACGGGTGATTGACATAGCAGTGGGGGGTGAAGACCTTGGCCGTTCGAGGGCGCTTGCTGGTGAGGGGTGGCTCCCAAACATCATCCAAATCCTCTGCATCCTCGACTCTGTGAATAAAATAAAGGGATACATTGTTATAAAGACACACAGAATTACAGTTGACTACATTTACAGAACGACATTACTGTAAAGTAAAAACACCAAGCTTCAACTTTATCTGTACAGTGAACATAGAAGGTGTGAAGTACACACACAATGCAAACAGTAACACTTTGGAGACAAAGGCAGAGGTGAAGACCACAAATAAACAATGACCATGAGAGTTTAGTGGCCTCTCCAATGACCATGAGAGTTTAGTGGCCTCTCCAATGGCCATGAGAGTTTAGTGGCCTCTCCAATGACCATGAGAGTTTAGTGGCCTCTCCAATGACCATGAGAGTTTAGTGGCCTCTCCAATGACCATGAGAGTTTAGTGGCCTCTCCAATGGCCATGAGAGTTTAGTGGCCTCTCCAATGACCATGAGAGTTTAGTGGCCTCTCCAATGGCCATGAGAGTTTAGTGGCCTCTCCAATGACCATGAGAGTTTAGTGGCCTCTCCAATGACCATGAGAGTTTAGTGGCCTCTCCAATTACCATGAGAGTTTAGTGGCCTTTCTAAAGTTACAAGTATGAAACTTAGAACTAATATGAAACAGACAATAACTACTTTGTTATTCTATAACATTGAAATTACTTGTTACATAGGCCTACGTACACTAAATCCAAAGCACAAAAAACAGACAAGGAAATACATATAGTAAATTAGCTATATAAAGTCATGAAAATAAAGTGGATCCAATCCTTTGTTGGCCGAGCGATTTGGACCAGTATTTTGTTCAAAGCTTCTATTCATAGCTGCCTTTTTTTTAGCTTCCTGTTCGATATTCTTAGTTTTACCTTTTTTCATCCCTTGAGAAGCCGTCTTTTATGCTAAAGCGATGAAATTAAAGCGATGAAATGTGTTTACAATGTAATGTAGCGTGCTCGGTGCGTTCCGTCTCTGAGCCAGGTAGTAGTAGTTCACATTACACATAAAAGGTTCTAGGCCTTGCTTTGTCCCACCCGGGTCAAGTGCATATCCCTGGAAAGCTTATCTCATTGGCTACAGTACTGTCAAGGTGCCATAGTAACCAATCCCCTGTGTAATGGATGCCAAGCTGGCAACGTCATATTTGTGATGCGCAAAGATATAGTCACTCCGTGGACATTCAATGTTGCCATTAAGTCATACATCATTAGATAACATGGCAATAGGCTAGATTTGTTCCTACCAACCTAAGGATTCATTTGATACCCCCCCCCCCCCCCCCCC
Organism: Oncorhynchus clarkii lewisi; assembly: GCF_045791955.1. Lineage (NCBI taxonomy): Eukaryota > Metazoa > Chordata > Actinopteri > Salmoniformes > Salmonidae > Oncorhynchus > Oncorhynchus clarkii. The sequence continues at coordinate 34,431,278 of NC_092171.1, read as the reverse complement.
ATGTAGCTACAGTTGAAGTCTGAAGTTTACATACACCTTAGCCAAATACATTTAAACATTTAAAGTTTTACACAATTTCTGACATTTAATCAGAGTAAAAAGTCCCTGTCTTAGGTCAGTTAGGATCACCACTTTATTTAAAAAATGTCAAATGTCAGAATAATAGTAGAGAGAATTATTTATTTCAGCCTTTACTTCTTTCATCACAAGTACTTTTGTACTTGTTTCCTCCAGCATCTTCACAAGGTCCTTTGCTGTTCTGGGATTGATTTGTATTTTTCGCACCAAAGCACGTTCATCTCTAGGAGACAGAACGTGTCTCCATTTCTGAGCGGTATGACAGCTGTGTGGTCCCATGGTGTTTATACTTGCGTACTATTGTTTGTACAGATGAACGTGGTACCTTCGGGCATTTGGGGCGGCAGGGTAGCCTAGTGGTTAGAGTGTTGGACTAGCAACCGGAAGGTTGCTTTTTTCCCATGCTTTTGCAGATAGGGGCTACCGTTCTCATACCAGACTGAATTGAATAAAAAAATCTAATAGGATCCCCAAATATGGGGACTTTACATTTAAGAGGTTAAATTGAGCATTTCAGTTTTTCTACATAAAAATTACCCTGGGGAGGACACCGTACCCTCTAAGCAAGGAGACTGGAATTGATCAAACTCGCAGTTTAATACATGTACAATATAATCCTATTTCCCTAAAAGCATGATGGTCAGGACTTTCTGACATGAAAGAGGAGGTTAACTTGGCCCCAGACAATCAATCAGATCGACTTAAGTTTCAGTCATGGGATTATTTTAGCTTTAACCCTGTGTATATAGTACTTTAAGTCAACAACAGATGTACCTGTTGTATTCGGCCCATGTGACAAATACATTTGATTTGATGTTAGTTCTGTGTTGAGGGAGCCTCAGTCAAAGCTATGTCTAAAGGTTTGGAACTTTCCATACAGTTTACATTTACCTTTGAATCATTTAGCTGACACTCTTATCCAGAGATACTTACAGATACTTCATTAACTAGAGTTCATTATATTCATTATTATATTCAACAGACCACAGTGTATTGTGTTGGCGGTGGTGGTCTTATGTGTGTTCTGCCTCTCTCCCGGGCCTGTTGTTTAGGTCTCTACAGGAACCTGATGCCCGACCCAATCTAATACGGCTGGTGGTAGTTAGCAGGAGTGGTAGCAGAGGAAGACCCACAGTGAGCAGCAGTCCACCGCAGGCGGGATGAGTGCTGCAGCGATGGACCAAGCTGACATCCTCACTGTGCTTGTCCTGGTCAAGGAACGATGGAAAGTGGTACGTGTGTGTGTGTGTGTGTGTGTGTGTGTGTGCCCGCGCGTGTGTGTTAGTGTGTGGAAAAAGTAACCAATTGTCAAACTTGAGGAAAAGTAAAGAGACCTTAATAGAAATGGACTCAAGTAAAAGTGAAAGTCACCCAGTAAAATACTAGTTGAGTAAAACTCTAAAAGTATTTGGTTTTAAATATACTTAGGTATCAAAAGTAAATGTAACTGCTAAAATATACATATGTATCAAAAGTAAAAGTATGAATTATTTCAAATTCCTTATATTAAGCCAACCAGCAGGCACAATGTTCTTATTGTTATTTATTTACGGATAGCCAAGGGCACACTCCAACACTCAGACATAATTTACAAACTAAAGATTTGTGTTTAGTGAGTCCTCCAGATCAGAGGCAGTAGATGACATGGGGTGTTCTCTTGATACGTGTGTGAATTGGACCTTCATCCTGTCCTGCTGAGCATTCAAAATGTAAAGAGTACTGTTGGGTGTCAGGGAAAATGTATGGAGTAAAAAGTACATTATTTTATTGAGGAATGTAGTGAAGTAAAAGTTGTCAAAAATATAAATAGTAAAGTAAAGTACAGAAACTGCAAAAAAAGTACTTAAGTAGTACTTTAAAGTATTTTTACTTAAGTACTTTACACCACTGTGTGAGTGAGTGAGTGAGTGTGTCACCATTCTGTTATGCCATGTTTGTACCCCCTCAGCAAGCACCAATTCATCACAACAAAGCTGTATTTGTTCTCAATGAATTGGCTCCACTCTCCCCCATGTCTTTGTCTTGTCCATCTCACCTGCTGACCTGGACAGGTTGGGGTCAGCTCCACGTGTGCAGTGCACATGCAGCTCCTTGCCACCAAGTGGACTGGAACTTAATAAAGCGAGAGAAGCTATTTGTAGCCACTCAGTGTGCTATTCCCAGCGCTATCCCCCTGGCTGCTCCTCTCTACCATGCTGTGGTGTGTGTGTGTGCCCGTGTCCCCCGGCCAGAGCTACCAGGGACAGGGTGCCATGTGAGGTTAGTGTAGCTGGGACTGAGACCTCTCCTGGGACTGGGACCTTTCCTGTGACTGTGACCTCTACTGGGACTGGGACTGAAACCTACTGGGACTGGGACTGAAACCTACTGGGACTGTGACCTCTACTGGGACTGTGACCTCTACTGGGACTGAAACCTACTGGGACTGGGACTGAAACCTACTGGGACTGTGACCTCTACGGGGACTGTGACCTCTACTAGGACTGTGACCTCGACTGGGACTGTGACCTCGACTGGGACTGTGACCTCTACTGGGACTGTGACCTCTACTGGGACTGGGACTGTGACCGCCACTAGGACAGGAACCTCTACTTGGACTGGGACCTACTGGGCTGGGACTGTGACCTCTACTGAGACTGGGACTTGGAATGGGACCTCTACTGGGACTGAGACTTTGACTGGGACTGGGAGGAGTAGGGCAGCACCATGTCTACACTTCCTGTGTATAGTAAATTATAATAAAATATTTATATATCTTTTTTAATTTATTTTTAATTTCACCTTTATTTAACCAGGTAGGCCAGTTGAGAACAAGTTCTCATTTACAACTACGACCTGGTCAAGATAAAGCAAAGCAGTGCGACACAAACAACACAGAGTTACACATGGAATAAACAAACATACAGTCTAACACAATAGAAAAATCTGTATACAGTGTGTGCAAAATTAAGTAAGGAGGTAAGGCAATAAATAGGCCAATAGCAGCAAAGTAATTACAATTTAGCAATTTACACTGGAGTGATATACAGATGAGGATGTGCAAGTAGAAATACTGGTGTGCAAACGAGCAGAAAAACAAAGAGAGAGTTTACAGTCTAGCCAGACACCTAGGTATTTATAGTTGTCCACATTAGAGGTCGACCGATTATGATTTTTCAACGCCGATACCGATTATTGGGGGACAAAAAAAGCCGATACCGATTAATCGGCCGATTTTTAAAATGTGTGTGTGTGTATATACACACACATTTTTGTAATAATGACAATTGCAACAATACTGAATGAACAATGAACACTTTGATTTTAACTGAATATAATACATATTATGGGCTTTTGGATGGGTGTTCTTAAGGTGATTTCACAGGTTGGTGGTATTTTTTAATTTAGCCGTTGCTGACCCCATGCTTACATCTTTATCACAAATAAGACACCTTGCAATTCGTTCCAGTCATTGGCAGCAGAGAACTGGAAGGAAAGGCAGCCAAAGGAGGTGTTGGCTTTGGGGATGGATGACCAGTGAAATATACCTGCTGGAGCGCGTGCTACCAGTGTGGGACTATTCCATGTAATAGTCCCACACTGGTGCTCTGCTTTTCTCTGCCATCTGTAAAACACACACACAGCTCTGAAGTGACAATGATACTGTAGAGTCTGCTTAGGAGACAAATACTCTCAACTGTTTGAATAAAAATAGAGTTTAAGCTACCTGTGATGAATGTTGAAAACAAAAACTGTAATTTCTATATGCAGGAAATCCTATTTTAATAATGGGCATGGTAAGAATTGACTACCAAAGTGAGAGTCATAATTCCCATGACACCTTCTAGCAAAATCTGAAAACCGGTTCCTTCATTCATTTATTCCATAGGATATTTTTAGATTCACTTAAAATAAGGTCTGTGTTTCATGTAGGCTTACACCACCTTGCCAATTGTATAACTGTGTAGATATCCATAGGACAAGGTTACTCTGATCAATATTGGCTAAATATAAGTGAAGATTAAAAAATTTTTAGAGTGGATTTATGAAAATATTTAGAAAAACGTTACCTTATCCTAGTGAGATTTACATGGGTATCAAAACGCAGAGGTGGTTTAAGCCTGCACCCTAACCTGCATTCTAACCTGCACCCTAACCTGCACCCTAACCTGCACCCTAACCTGCACGAAACACAGACCTTATTTTAAGTAGATCAAGACATTCTCTATGGAAGACATGAACAGAGGCGGTTTAAGCCTGAACGAAACACAGACCTTATTTGAAGTAGATCAAGACATTATCTATGGAAGACATGAACAGAGGCGGTTTAAGCCTGCACGAAACACAGACCTTATTTGAAGTAGATCAAGACATTATCTATGGAAGACATGAACAGAGGCGGTTTAAGCCTGAACGAAACACAGACCTTATTTGAAGTAGATCAAGACATTCTCTATGGAAGACATGATCGGTAAAATAACGAAGGAACCCCTTTCAAGTTCAGACGCAAGTTATTACAGGAATTATAACGCGTCAACTATTTCTCTCTAAACCATATACCTTTGACTATTACGAGCCTGCTGCTGCCTACCACGCCTCAGTCAGACTGCTCTATCAAATATCAAATCATAGACTTAACTATAATAAACACACAGAAATACGAGCCTTAGGTCAAATCCGGAAACTATCACCTCGAAAACAAAACGTTTATTCCGTTCCGTATTTTATCTAACGGGTGGCATCCATGAGTCTAAATATTCCTGTTACATTGCACAACCTTCAATGTTATGTCATAATTACGTAAAATTCTGGCAAATTAGTTCGCAATGAGCCAGGCGGCCCAAACTGTTGCATATAGCATGACTCTGCTTGCAATGAACGCAAGAGAAGTGACACAATTTCCCCTTAGAAAATTTTACCTGCTAACCTGGATTTCTTTTAGCTAAATATGCAGGTTTAAAAATATATACTTGTGTATTGATTTTAAGAAAGGTATTGATGTTTATGGTTAAGTACACATTGGAGCAACGACAGTCGTTGATTGATTGTTTTTTATAAACAAGTTTAATGCTAGCTAGCAACATACCTTGGCTTACTGCATTCGCGTAACAGACAGGCTCCTCGTGAGGCAGGTGGTTAGAGCGTTGGACTAGTTAACTGTAAGGTTGCAAGATTGGATCCCCCAAGCTGACAAGTTAAAAATCTGTCGTTCTGCCTCGGTCCTAGGCCGTCATTGAAAATAAGAATGTGTTATTAACTGACTTGCCTAGTTAAATAAAGATGAAATAAAGGTGTATAAAAAATAAATAAATAAAAAGAATCGGCAAAATCAGCGCCCAAAAATACCGATTTCCGATTGTTATGAAAACTTGAATTTGGCCCTAATTAATCGGCCATTCCGATTAATCGGTCGACCTCTAGTCCACATATTCTAAGTCAGAACCATCCAGAGTAGTGATGCTAGTCGGGCGAGCGGGTGCGGGCAGCTATCGGTTGAAGAGCATGCATTTCGTTTTACTAGCATTTAAGAGCAGTTTGAGGCCTCAGAAGGAGTGTTGTATGGCGTTGAAGCTCGTTTGGAGGTTTGTTAACACAGTGTCCAAAGAAGGGCCAGATGTATTACAGAATGGTGTCATCTGTGTGGAGGTGGATCAAAGAATCACCCGCAGCAAGAGCGACATCATTGATATATACAGAGAAAAGAGTCGGCCCGAGAATTGAACCCTGTGGCACCCCCATAGAGACTGCCACAGGTCCGGACAACAGGCCCTCCGATTCGACCCACTGAACTCTATCTGAGAAGTAGTTAGTGAACCAGGCGAGGCAGTCATTAGAGAAACCAAGGCTGTTGAGTCTTCAAATAAGAATATGGTGATTGTCAGAGTCGAAACTTTCATTTTTACTTGAGTAACTTTATATTACGGTATCTATACTTTTACTCAAGTTTGACAATTGGCTACTTTTTCCACCACTGCCTATATATCATGTATGTATTGGATAACGGCACAATCATTTGGGCTTTTTTGGGCTTGGGCTCATTAAATGGGGTTAATGTAGGGCTCATTAAATGTGGTTAATGTAGGGCTCTAATGAGGGTAATGTAGGGCTCATTAAATGTGGTTAATGTAGGGCTCATTAAGTGTGGTTAATGTAGGGCTCATTAAATGTGGTTAATGTAGGGCTCATTAAATGTGGTTAATGTAGGGCTCATTAAATGTGGTTAATGTGGGGCTCATTAAATGTGGTTAATATATGTCTCATCAGGCTCAGGTAGCATCATGTTTGAATTGTCATGCTGGTCAAAGCTCCAATCAAATCCAGGCACATTTATATGCTTTATAATGCTTCTGAATGACACTTCCAGTTTTGGCGGGAAATACTGGGTTACCCGGGTGAAAAGTGATACCAGGAAATGATTCAACCCTAGCACTGACGGAGGAGCTGATGTTATGTACATCTGCCACTGCTAATCTCTTTGAGTTGAGCTGCTTGTGTCACACAAAAGTGTGTGTGTGTGTGTGTGTGTGTGTGTGTGTGTGTGTGTGTGTGTTGTTCGTGTTCCTGTGTGGATACTGATTAGAGATGAAGAAACGTAAATAGGAATGGGGAAGAAAGGTTGGATGGTGGGAGGATTGAAAAAGAAAATAATCTACTAACCTATGTTTTCACATTATGACATTCCACTTTGCCTTGGGATGTGTGTATAGACAAAGAAGATCGGCGGCGGTGGCTTTGGGGAGATCTACGAGGCGTTGGACCTGCTGACCAGGGCCAGTGTTGCTCTGAAGGCGGAGTCGGCACAGCAGCCTAAACAGGTCCTCAAGATGGAGGTGGCTGTCCTCAAGAAACTCCAGGGTAAACCCCAATTACATGTACTTAACCTTCCCTCTGACTTCTGCCCCCTAAACTCAACCATCAACCACCTGCCCTAAACTCAACCATCAACCACCTGCCCTAAACTCAACCACAACCCTCCTACCCGAAACTAAACCACAAGCCTCCTACCCTAAACTCAACCCCAAGCCTCCTCTAAACTCAACCACAACCCATCTACCCTAAACTCAACCACAACCGTCCTACCCTACCCTAAACTAAACCACAACCCTCCTACCCTAAACTAAATGTAAGGGGTAGAGGGCAGAGTGGGACTATGTTGGGGTAGAGGGCAGAGTGGGACTATGTCGGGGTAGAGGGCAGAGTGGGACTATGTTGGGGTAGAGGGCAGAGTGGGACTATGCCGGGGTAGAGGGCAGAGTGGGACTATGTCGGGGTAGAGGGCAGAGTGGGACTATGTCGGGGTAGAGGGCAGAGTGGGACTATGTCGGGGTAGAGGGCAGAGTGGGACTATGTCGGGGTAGAGGGCAGAGTGGGACTATGTCGGGGTAGAGGGCAGAGTGGGACTATGTCGGGGTAGAGGGCAGAGTGGGACTATGTCGGGGTAGAGGGCAGAGTGGGACTATGTCGGGGTAGAGGGCAGAGTTGGACTATGTCGGGGTAGAGGGCAGAGTTGGACTATGTCGGGGTAGAGGGCAGAGTGGGGTTATGTCGGGGTAGAGGGCAGAGTGGGGCTATGTCTGGATAGAGGGCAGAGGCGTAATTACTAGGTTGTTAGGCGGAAATAAAAGTTTTGACTTTGATACCTGCAATACCTCCTCCCATCCCCCAACATGTCTCCTCCCATCCCCCAACGTGTCTCCTCCCATCCCCCAACGTGTCTCCTCCCATCCCCCAACGTGTCTCCTCCCATCCCCCAACGTGTCTCGTCACATCCCCCAACGTGTCTCCTCCCATCCCCCAAAGTGTCTCCTCCCATCCCCCAACGTGTCTCCTCCCATCCCCCAACGTGTCTCCTCCCATCCCCCAACGTGTCTCCTCCCTTCCCCCAACATGTCTCCTCCCGTCCCCCAACATGTCTCCTCCCGTCCCCCAACATGTCTCCTCCCGTCCCCCAACATGTCTCCTCCCGTCCCCCAACATGTCTCCTCCCGTCCCCCAACATGTCTCCTCCCTTCCCCCAACATGTCTCCTCCCGTCCCCCAACATGTCTCCTAACGTCCCCCAACATGTCTCCTCCCGTCCCCCAACATGTCTCCTCCCGTCCCCCAACATGTCTCCTCCCGTCCCCCAACATGTCTCCTCCCGTCCCCCAACATGTCTCCTCCCGTCCCCCAACATGTCTCCTCCCGTCCCCCAACATGTCTCCTCCCGTCCCCCAACATGTCTCAACATTTAAAATGGCCAAAAAGAAACAAAAATAGCTTCTTAGCAAAGAGAAATTTCTCAAGCAACATATATTTCCACACGATGAGGTTGGAATAACACCGTGATATTTTGTAAATGATGATAATGCTCTTTTGGTGTAAGAGCTGTTTGAAAAGACTGCCTGTAATTTCAGCCTTTTTTGGTGGGATGTAGTTTTTGGACTGACTTGTGCCCTCAGTTAATTAATAGACCAATATGAAAGAGTTCCAAGAGAGTTCCTCTGACAATAACAGATCGTTTTCAGTTTTTCCCTTCCACTGAGACCACTTCTAAACAGTCCTTGCAAAATTCTTGCTTGAGAAATTTATCTTTGCTAAGAAGCTATTTTTGTTTCTTTTTGGCCATTTTAATTGAAAACATTCACAGTAAAGTAATTAATTGTTACCCAGAAATGATTTGATTTTGAGATAAAAACGGCTGCATTGGACCTTTAACATAGGTATCCCGTGGTTATACTATGTTATAAAGGATGCTATGTTCTATTGTATCGTCCAGGTAAAGAACACGTGTGTCGCTTTGTTGGATGCGGCCGCAATGACCGCTTCAACTATGTGGTGATGGAGCTTCAGGTAAGGATGAGCCTCTTCATCACCTTGTGTGTTTAAACGTCTCTAATTCTCTATAGCGATGTCAGTGAGCTGATGTGACTAAGTGTGAAGTGTTTGGAGTGATTCTGTAGGCTACGTGGGTGGTGTGTTTTTCAGGGGCGTAACCTGGCAGAGCTGAGGCGCAGTATGACGCGGGGCACGTTTACAGTCAGCACCACCCTGAGACTGGGACGACAGACACTAGAAGCTATAGAGAGCATCCACTCTGTTGGCTTCCTGCACAGAGACATCAAACCAGTGAGACAGGCAGGGAGTGTGTGTGTGAGGGTGTAGTGTGTGTGTGAGGGTGTAGTGTGTGTGTGAGGGTGTAGTGTGTGTGTGAGGGTGTAATGTGTGTGTGAGGGTGTAATGTGTGTGTGAGGGTGGTGTGTGTGTGTGTGTGTGTGTGTGCGAGGGTGGAGTGCGTGTGTGTGCGAGGGTGGAGTGTGTGTGTGTGAGGGTGGTGTGTGTGAGGGTGGAGTGTGTGAGTGTGTGTGAGGGTGGAGTGTGTGTGTGTGTGTGTGTGGGTGGAGTGTGTGTGAGGGTGGAGTGTGTGTGTGAGGGTGGAGTGTGTGTGAGGGTGTAGTGTGTGTGTGTGTGAGGGTCGAGTGTGTGTGTGTGTGTGTGTGAGGGTGGAGTGTGTATGTGCTTAGGGACTATATCTTTTTGGAATGAAGAGATCATCATCATCATCAGTAAGGTGACAAGAATCAGACTATGATAGTTGCTATTAAAATCCTTCCTCTCTTTTTCTTTATCTCTATCTCTCTTCTTCTTCTTCACCTTCTCTCTCTCCTAGTCCAACTTTGCCATGGGCCGGTTCCCCAGTACCTGTAGGACCTGCTACATGCTGGACTTTGGCCTGGCACGCCAGTTCACTAACTCCTGCCAAGAGGTCCGACCGGTAAGTATCTGTCCACATGTGTGGTTAGACACTGTGTTCCGGTTTCCCGGTATTAAGCTTAGTCCTAGACTAAAAAGCTTGCTTAATGGTGAATCTAAATTGAAATAGCTTTTTTAGTCTGGGAATAGGCTTCGATCTCTGTCCTGGAAACTGGTTATGTCTGTTTGTGTGCTATTGTCGTGTAAGGTTCTACCTTGTTCGTCGTACAGCGGCATGATGTGAAGTCTCTCTCTCCCCCAGCCTCGGCCAGTAGCAGGGTTCAGAGGCACAGTCCGCTATGCTTCCGTCAACGCACACAAGAACAAGGAGATGGGTCGGCATGACGACCTGTGGTCCCTCTTCTACATGCTGGTGGAGTTCATGGTTGGACAGTTGCCATGGAGAAAGATCAAAGACAAGGTAAGAATCTTATCTGAATTTTCCTTCCTGTACACCAACCAATCAGCAGACTCAGCCAAACTAGTCAGGATACGTAGGTACATGACTCGTAATGGTAACGTTAGCTAGGTACATGACTCGTAATGGTAACGTTAGCTAGGTACATGACTCGTAATGGTAACGTTAGTTAGGTACATTAATCGTAATGGTAACGTTAGCTAGGTACATGACTCATAATGGTGACGTTAGGTACATGACTCGTAATGGTAACGTTAGCTAGATACATGACTCGTAATGGTAACGTTAGCTAGGTCATGACTCGTAATGGTAACGTTAGCTAGGTACATGACTCGTAATGGTAACGTTAGCTAGATACATGACTCAAAGGTAACGTTAGTTAGTAATGTTAGTTAGGTACATGGGTGGAGTGTTAGGTACATGACTCGTAATGGTAACGTTAGCTAGATACATGACTCGTAATGGTAACGTTAGCTAGATACATGACTCGTAATGGTAACGTTAGCTAGGTCATGACTCATAATGGTAACGTTAGCTAGGTACATGACTCGTAATGGTAACGTTAGCTAGATACATGACTCAAAGGTAACGTTAGTTAGTAATGTTAGTTAGGTACATGGGTGGAGTGTTAGGTACATGACTCGTAATGGTAACGTTAGCTAGGTCATGACTCGTAATGGTAACTTTAGCTAGGTACATGACTCGTAATGGTAACGTTAGCTAGGTACATTACTCGTAATAGTAACGTTAGCTAGGTCATGTCTCGTAATGGTAACGTTAGCTAGGTACATGACTCGTAATGGTAATGTTAGCTAGGTACATGACTCGTAATGGTAATGTTAGCTAGGTACATGGCTCGTAATGGTAACGTTAGCTAGGTTCATGACTCGTAATGGTAACGTTAGCTAGGTACATGACTCGTAATGGTAACGTTAGCTAGATACATGACTCGTAAAGGTAACGTTAGTTAGTAACGTTAGTTAGGTACATGGGTGCAGTGTTAGGTACATGACTCATAATGGTAACGTTAGCTAGGTACATGACTCGTAATGGTAACGTTAGCTAGGTACATGACTCGTAATGGTAACATTATCTTTGGCTAACTTGACTTGACTTGAGACTGACAGACTAACTCAATAACATGTCACAGCTCTGACGTCGCTGCATATGAATGTACTCATGCACGAGAGTACATAACAAAATAGTTATAATATACACGGAGTATACCAGACATTAGGAACGCCTTCCTAATATTGAGATGCCCTCAGAACAGCCTCAATTTGTCTGGACATGGACTCTACAATGTGTTGAAAGCATTCCACAAGGATGCTGGCCCATGTAGACTACAATGCCTTCCACAGTTGTGTCAAATTGGCTGGATGTCTTTTGGGTGCTGGACCATTCTTGATACACACATGGAAAAACCCAGCAACGTTGCAGTTCTTCACGCAAACCGGTGCGCCTGGCACCTACTACCATACCCTGTTCAAAGGTACTTCAATCTTTTGTTACTTAAATCTCAATTGTCTCAAGGCTTAAAAATCATTATTTATCCTGTCTCCACCCCTTCATCTACACTGATTGAAGTGAATTTAATAAGTGACATTAATAAGGGATCATAGATTTCACCTGGTCAGTCTATGTCATGGAAAGAGCAAGTAAACTTCCTACTGTTTTGCACACTCAGTGGATATGCCTTTTATCAGATGTTTATATCCAAAGTGACTTACGACTGTAGCGCGTGCATACATTTAATGTAAAGGAGGCCACGGGAATCAAACACACAATCCTGCCGTTACAAGCGCCATGCTCTACCAACTGAGCCATACTTCCATAACAACATGTGTGAACCCTCCCCAGGACCATGTAGGGAAGCTGGAGGACACCTATGACCACAGGCTCATCATGAAACACCTCTCTCTCCATCTATCTCCCTCCCTCCCCAGGAGCATGTAGGGAAGCTGGAGGACACCTATGACCACAGGCTCATCATGAAACACCTCTCTCTCCATCTATCTCCCTCCCTCCCCAGGAGCATGTAGGGAAGCTGGAGGACACCTATGACCACAGGCTCATGCTGAAACACCTCTCTCTCCATCTCTCTATCTCTCCCTCCCTCCCCAGGAGCATGTAGGGAAGCTGGAGGACACCGATGACCACAGGCTCATGCTGAAACACTTCTCTCTCCATCTCTCTATCTCTCCCTCCCTCCCCAGGAGCATGTAGGGAAGCTGGAGGACACCTATGACCACAGGCTCATGCTGAAACACCCCTCTCTCCATCTCTCTATCTCTCCCTCCCTCCCCAGGAGCATGTAGGGAAGCTGGAGGACACCTATGACCACAGGCTCATGCTGAAACACCTCTCTCTCCATCTCTCTCCCTCCCTCCCCAGGAGCATGTAGGGAAGCTGAAGGACACCTATGACCACAGGCTCATGCTGAAACACCTCTCTCTCTATCTCTCCCTCCCCAGGACCATGTAGGGAAGCTGAAGGACACCCATGACCACAGGCTCATCATGAAACACCTCTCTCTCAATCTCTCTATCTCTCCCTCCCTCCCCAGGAGCATGTAGGGAAGTTGAAGGACACCTATGACCACAGGCTCATGCTGAAACACCTCTCTCTCCATCTCTCTCCCTCCCTCCCCAGGAGCATGTAGGGAAGTTGAAGGACACCTATGACCACAGGCTCATGCTGAAACACCTCTCTCTATCTCTCCCTCCCCAGGAGCATGTAGGGAAGCTGAAGGACACCTATGACCACAGGCTCATGCTGAAACACCTCTCTCTCTATCTCTCCCTCCCCAGGACCATGTAGGGAAGCTGAAGGACACCTATGACCACAGGCTCATGCTGAAACACCTCTCTCTCAATCTCTCTATCTCTCCCTCCCTCCCTCCCCAGGAGCATGTAGGGAAGTTGAAGGACACCTATGACCACAGGCTCATGCTGAAACACCTCTCTCTCCATCTCTCTCCCTCCCTCCCCAGGAGCATGTAGGGAAGCTGAAGGACACCTATGACCACAGGCTCATGCTGAAACACCTCTCTCTCTATCTCTCCCTCCCCAGGACCATGTAGGGAAGCTGAAGGACACCCATGACCACAGGCTCATCATGAAACACCTCTCTCTCAATCTCTCTATCTCTCCCTCCCTCCCCAGGAGCATGTAGGGAAGTTGAAGGACACCTATGACCACAGGCTCATGCTGAAACACCTCTCTCTCCATCTCTCTCCCTCCCTCCCCAGGAGCATGTAGGGAAGTTGAAGGACACCTATGACCACAGGCTCATGCTGAACCACCTCTCTCTATCTCTCCCTCCCCAGGAGCATGTAGGGAAGCTGAAGGACACCTATGACCACAGGCTCATGCTGAAACACCTCTCTCTCTATCTCTCCCTCCCCAGGACCATGTAGGGAAGCTGAAGGACACCTATGACCACAGGCTCATGCTGAAACACCTCTCTCTCAATCTCTCTATCTCTCCCTCCCTCCCTCCCCAGGAGCATGTAGGGAAGTTGAAGGACACCTATGACCACAGGCTCATGCTGAAACACCTCTATCTCCATCACTCTCTCTCCCTCCCTCCCCAGGACATGTAGGGAAGCTGAAGGACACCTATGACCACAGGCTCATGCTGAAACACCTCTCTCTCCATCTCTCTATCTCTCCCTCCCTCCCTCCCCAGGAGCATGTAGGGAAGTTGAAGGACACCTATGACCACAGGCTCATGCTGAAACACCTCTCTCTCCCTCCCTCCCTCCCCAGGAGCATGTAGGGAAACTGAAGGACACCTATGACCACAGGCTCATGCTGAAACACCTCTCTCTCCATCTCTCTCTCTCCCTCCCTCCCCAGGAGCATGTAGGGAAGCTGAAGGACACCTATGACCACAGGCTCATGCTGAAACACCTCTCTCTCTATCTCTCCCTCCCCAGGAGCATGTAGGGAAGCTGAAGGACACCTATGACCACAGGCTCATGCTGAAACACCTGCCTGCTGAGTTCACTGTCTTCCTGGATCACATCTCTAACCTGGACTACTTCACCAAACCAGACTATCAGGTAAGATGGCAGATCTCTCTCCCTTTACCTACTCTATGTGTGTATACAGTATCTCTATCTTTTAACAGTTAGAACTAAGGATTTCGTTACAGTTCCCTGTGTAAATATACAGTAAGTCCCAGGACGTGTGTATGTAGTGTTGGTTTTCAGACCGACTGATTGTCTGTATGACTGTCTGAGCCCTCTTTCTGGAGTACTTAGTATCCATCAGTCAGACAGTCAGTCATGTTGTACAAGCTGTTAGGTATCTCAGGATATGACATCATGTGACTTTCTGTTGTGTTGTAGCTGCTGTTGTCAGTGTTTGACAACAGTATGAAGACCTACAACGTGGTTGAGAATGACCCGTATGACTGGGAGAGGACTGGGTCTGATGGTACTCTGACCATCAACGCTACAGCCACCACACCACAGCATCACACACGACTCACCCCAGCACACATGGGGTAAGAGACTGGGAACACACACACACACACACAACACACACAGAGACTGGGAACACACACACACACACACAGACTGGGAATCTTGAAAGAACTGTTTAAAGGTCCACTGACTGTTCAGGGGATTTTTTGTCTATTTCACGATCACACACTTTTAACTTGTTTACCAGATGAATTAATTAATCTACCAATTTAATTAATTAATCTACCTGTTGAATGAATGAATGAATGGTTGAATGTATCCACCCGTTGAATGGATGAATGAATGCATTAATGAATTAATTAACTGATGAATGGATGGATGACTTAGTGACATCAGAGTAACATTCACTCTATAATTTCAGCATGGCCAATGCATCCCTGATCCCTGGGGACCTGGCGAGGGAGAACACAGACGATGTTCTGCAGGACGAGCAGCTTAGTGACAACGGGGAGAACAACCCTCCTCCAGACCGCCGCCCCGGATCCCCCAGCATGCCCCGGGCCAACCAGGAAGCTGACGTCTGGGAGGAGCTGGACCGTAACCGTAACCGCATCAGGACCGCTGTGTGGAAGGTAGAGAGGAGAACATACACACACCAGGGTTTCCATTAGCCGGTAATAGGCTTTTATACACTCCTCCCCCAAAAGCCAATAAATAACATTTACTCCGGCTAATTGCCCCCGGCTAAAATCCCATTGCAAAATAATGCTTTTTTAGCCTATTCATTGAGGGAAATACTAGTCGATGGAAATATATTTGACCGGTCATGCTTATTGATCTATAGGAACATTAGCATAATTTAGTGGAATTAAATTGGCAAGTGTGTATTTCTGTTTGTCGCTATGTAGCCTATCTTATTAATCACACCTGTACAGCATACAGATACAAAGCCTACATTTGAGTAGAAAATCTGTCAGACAGTGAGAGAGCTGCTGCTACAGCTTCTCAAACAGCTCATTCGTTGCTGCTGGAGTGAAACATGCTTTTATAAGACCAATCATTGCACAACAAATCTAAATGCAATCACGTGTTAAAAAAAAAAAGTTTTCATGGCCACGATTAAAAATAGCAAATATTTGTATTTCTCAACTGGTAATTGAAACGTGCTTTCTATTCACGATTCAAGTGCATAGGCAGGGGTATGCAGGATTCAGCGTGTCACACACCACTTTACAATGAGTTGGAGGCCGTATGCATTTTGAAAACATGTACTTAATTGTTTGAAACTTTAAAGTTTTACTTGCTTCAAAGTAGCCTAGCCAAAATTATTTTTCTAAAGACTTCCATATACCATTGAAACCATTTAGCCTATTTCTCTCATGTTCTATTGGTTTTCAAATCACCTTTCTTTCATTGTCCAGTAGCCAAAGGCATTATCCTAGTCATATCAGCAGCCCATGATAGTTGTTGCCTCTTTAGATCTCACCTCTTTCGACATTTCGAACAGATATTTTCATCTCTGTCACATGTGTGGTGGGCTTTTGGCAATGGTGTTTTCCCGCTAACTGCATTATGGAACGATCATTTGCACTTAGCCTACCGACTTGTGTAGCCTACCGACTTGTGTAGCCTACCGACTTGTGTAGCCTACCGACTTGTGTAGCTTACCGACTGTGTAGCTTACCGACTTGTGTAGCTTACTGACTGTGTAGCTTACTGACTGTGTAGCTTACCGACTGTGTAGCCTACCGACTTGTGTAGCATACCGCCTTGTGTAGCCTACTGCCTTGTGTAGCTTACCGACTTGTGTAGCCTACTGCCTTGTGTAGCCTACTGCCTTGTGGTTGGTTTTTAAATCACCTTTCTTTCATTGTCCAGTAGCCAAAGGCATTATCCTAGTCATATCAGCAGCCCATGATAGTTGTTGCCTCTTTAGATCTCACCTCTTTCGACATTTCGAACAGATATTTTCATCTCTGTCACATGTGTGGTGGGCTTTTGGCAATGGTGTTTTCCCGCTAACTGCATTATGGAACGATCATTTGCACGTAGCCTACCGACTTGTGTAGCCTACCGACTTGTGTAGCCTACCGACTTGTGTAGCTTACCGACTGTGTAGCTTACCGACTTGTGTAGCTTACTGACTTGTGTAGCTTACTGACTGTGTAGCTTACTGACTGTGTAGCTTACCGACTGTGTAGCCTACCGACTTGTGTAGCCTACCGACTTGTGTAGCTTACCGACTGTGTAGCTTACCGACTGTGTAGCTTACCGACTTGTGTAGCTTACTGACTGTGTAGCTTACTGACTGTGTAGCTTACCGACTTGTGTAGCCTACCGACTTGTGTAGCTTACCGACTTGTGTAGCTTACCGACTTGTGTAGCATACCGACTTGTGTAGCATACCGACTTGTGTAGCATACCGACTTGTGTAGCATACCGACTTGTGTAGCTTACCGACTTGTGTAGCCTACTGCCTTGTGTATTCTACTGCCTTGTGGTTGGTTTTTAAATCACCTTTCTTTCATTGTCCAGTAGCCAAAGGCATTATCCTAGTCATATCAGCAGCCCATGATAGTTGTTGCCTCTTTAGATCTCACCTCTTTCGACATTTCGAACAGATATTTTCATCTCTGTCACATGTGTGGTGGGCTTTTGGCAATGGTGTTTTCCCGCTAACTGCATTATGGAACGATCATTTGCACGTAGCCTACCGACTTGTGTAGCCTACCGACTTGTGTAGCCTACCGACTTGTGTAGCTTACCGACTGTGTAGCTTACCGACTTGTGTAGCTTACTGACTTGTGTAGCTTACTGACTGTGTAGCTTACTGACTGTGTAGCTTACCGACTGTGTAGCCTACCGACTTGTGTAGCCTACCGACTTGTGTAGCTTACCGACTGTGTAGCTTACCGACTGTGTAGCTTACCGACTTGTGTAGCTTACTGACTGTGTAGCTTACTGACTGTGTAGCTTACCGACTTGTGTAGCCTACCGACTTGTGTAGCTTACCGACTTGTGTAGCTTACCGACTTGTGTAGCATACCGACTTGTGTAGCATACCGACTTGTGTAGCCTACCGACTTGTGTAGCCTACTGCCTTGTGTAGCTTACCGACTTGTGTAGCCTACCGACTTGTGTAGCCTACTGCCTTGTGTAGCCTACCGACTTGTGTAGCTTACCGACTTGTGTAGCCTACCGACTTGTGTAGCCTACCGACTGTGTAGCTTACCGACTTGTGTAGCCTACCGACTGTGTAGCTTACTGACTGTGTAGCTTACCGACTGTGTAGCCTACCGACTTGTGTAGCCTACCGACTTGTGTAGCTTACCGACTTGTGTAGCCTACCGACTTGTGTAGCTTACCAACTTGTGTAGCCTACCGACTTGTGTAGCTTACCGACTTGTGTAGCCTACCGACTTGTGTAGCCTACCGACTTGTGTAGCTTACCGACTTGTGTAGTCTACCGCCTTGTGTAGCCTACTGCCTTGTGTAGCTTACCGACTTGTGTAGCCTACTGCCTTGTGTAGCCTACTGCCTTGTGGTTGGTTTTTAAATCACCTTTCTTTCATTGTCCAGTAGCCAAAGGCATTATCCTAGTCATATCAGCAGCCCATGATAGTTGTTGCCTCTTTAGATCTTACCTCTTTCGACATTTCGAACAGATATTTTCATCTCTGTCACATGTGTGGTGGGCTTTTGGCAATGGTGTTTTCCCGCTAACTGCATTATGGAACGATCATTTGCACTTAGCCTACCGACTTGTGTAGCCTACCGACTTGTGTAGCCTACCGACTTGTGTAGCCTACCGACTTGTGTAGCTTACCGACTTGTGTAGCCTACCGACTTGTGTAGCCTACCGACTTGTGTAGCTTACTGACTGTGTAGCTTACCGACTGTGTAGTTTACCGACTTGTGTAGCCTACCGACTTGTGTAGCTTACCGACTTGTGTAGCCTACCGACTTGTGTAGCCTACGGACTTGTGTAGCCTACCGACTTGTGTAGCTTACCGACTTGTCTAGCCTACCGACTTGTGTAGCTTACCGACTTGTGTAGCCTACCGACTTGTGTAGCCTACCGACTTGTGTAGCTTACCGACTTGTGTAGCCTACCGACTTGTGTAGCTTACCGACTTGTGTAGCCTACCGACTTGTGTAGCTTACTGACTTGTGTAGCCTACCGACTTGTGTAGCCTACCGACTTGTGTAGCTTACCGACTTGTGTAGCCTACCGACTTGTGTAGCCTACCGACTTGTGTAGCCTACCGACTTGTGTAGCTTACTGACTGTGTAGCTTACCGACTGTGTAGCTTACCGACTTGTGTAGCTTACCGACTGTGTAGCTTACCGACTTGTGTAGCTTACCGACTGTGTAGCTTATCGACTGTGTAGCTTACCGACTTGTGTAGCCTACCGACTGTGTAGCTTACTGACTGTGTAGCTTACCGACTGTGTAGCCTACCAACTTGTGTAGCCTACCGACTTGTGTAGCTTACCGACTTGTGTAGCCTACCAACTTGTGTAGCCTACCGACTTGTGTAGCCTACCGACTTGTGTAGCTTACCGACTTGTGTAGCCTACCGACTTGTGTAGCCTACCGCCTTGTGTAGCCTACCGCCTTGTGTAGCTTACCGACTTGTGTAGCCTACCGACTTGTGTAGCCTACCGACTTGTGTAGCCTACTGCCTTGTGTAGCTTACCGACTTGTGTAGCTTACCGACTTGTGTAGCCTACCGACTTGTGTAGCCTACTGCCTTGTGTAGCTTACCGACTTGTGTAGCTTACCGACTTGTGTAGCCTACTGCCTTGTGTAGCCTACTGCCTTGTGTAGCTTACCGACTTGTGTAGCCTACCGACTTGTGTAGCCTACTGCCTTGTGTAGCTTACCGACTTGTGTAGCTTACCGACTTGTGTAGCCTACCGACTTGTGTAGCCTACTGCCTTGTGTAGCTTACCGACTTGTGTAGCTTACCGACTTGTGTAGCCTACTGCCTTGTGTAGCCTACTGCCTTGTGTAGCTTACCGACTTGTGTAGCCTACCGACTTGTGTAGCCTACTGCCTTGTGTAGCCTACTGTCTTGTGTAGCTTACCGACTTGTGTAGCCTACTGCCTTGTGTAGCCTACTGCCTTGTGTAGCCTACTGCCTTGTGTAGCTTACCAACTTGTGTAGCCTACTGCCTTGTGTATTCTACTGCCTTGTGTAGCTTACCGACTTGTGTAGCCTACTGCCTTGTGTAGCTTACCGACTTGTGTAGCCTACCGACTTGTGTAGCCTACTGCCTTGTGTATTCTACTGCCTTGTGCACATTGCTGCGTTTATAATGTGAAGAAATACGTTTATCCACATTTTGAGCTAAATGTTCTGATCTGTTTCATCAGCCTCATTGCTTTTCTAAAGTATTTTAATGTAGCCTAGGACTATTGGTTGTATGAAATTGGCATCTATCATCACATAACTGTCCCAGAGTCTGTTTGGAATAGGCTATTTCTTTCTCGCATAGAACGTCAAGCTGACCAATAGAATAGGTCAACTTTTCTACTATGGGAGACAGCAGATTGACATAGGCTGGGGATTTTGCTGTATGTTGGCTGAAGGAAAGTACATGTGAACAGTCATTCTAACATTTCCAAACTGCGCATTGGAATTCAGTAAGAAGGATGCATCCCGTTGCACCCAATGCATATGGGTCCGGTACATTTCTCAAATGTCCAGTAAATTCAAATGCTGCCGGTCAAACGGAAACCCTGAAACACACACACCATGACGACTGAGTTCAACCATATATCACTCTATATCACATGTTTCTCTCCCCACTAGGCAGCAACAGAGGAGGAGAACAGCAACAACCAGGGGGGTCTCCAGAGCCCGTATGCCAACCTCAGCCTGGGCTCCCCTGTCCGGGTACACTCTGAGATAGTGGGGGTGTCAGGACAGGATGGTGGTAGTCCTCTCCTCAGGAAGCTCCGTAACATCCACAGCTTTGAGCTGGACAGGAGGCTGACCCTGGAGACCAAGCCCAGTCCTGAACGGTTCATGGAGGCGTGGTCAGTACCCCCACTAACCCCCTGGCCTTCTATTCCTTCCATTCTACGCTAACATAACAACCAGGGACTAGATTCTACTGCAATTCAGTCTGTTCAGGATATTAATCAAGATGAACTAAAGTTCCTATACAGTCATTTAAAAGTTTGTTTTAATGATGAATTAGTTTACTTCCTAAACTGACTGAATTTCAATGCAATTAACCTCAACCCTGCTATTGCTAACCCTGCTGCTAACAACAGCGCTTGTGCTACTGTACTAACCATCAATAGTACACTAACTACTATGTTATAATCTGCCATCGCCTGACCTGTTCAATCGGTCGGTGTGTCTCTCCAGCTCAGGGAATCAGCTGGAGGGCTGTGGGCAGCAGCAGGAGAAGGGCCTGGCTGTACCCACTGGAGGTGCCACAGGACCAGGGCGTGGTGGCACTGACCGAGTCTGGCACAACGACGAGGAGTTCCTATCCGGTGGCGGTGCCAGCGGTTCACCCAAACCCGTCTCCCCTCACTCCCACAGGTCTCTGGAACAGGGCGAGGGGGCCCCCAGCAGCGGAGGCTTCGTGGCCCTCAACCTGAGCTCCGGCCATGGGAAGGTTGACTTCAGGGAGTGGGTGATGATGGAGAGGCCCAGCGGGTCCCCAGGGACAGGAATGGGAGATAAAGCTACGACCAGCCCCTCCAAGGAGGAAGAAGAGGAGCTGCAGGGGCTGGAGATACCCCTGGGGGCAGGAGAGGGGTCCACGGGGAACCCCAGTCCTGGTCAGATCCACGGGGACAGGAATGGGGACCTCCAGGGGCATCCAGGCGCCAACGGACGACCCCCCAGGGTGGACAGGCTGGAACTGAGTGTGGGACCTACGGGAAGCCTGCCCCCCGTCACCCCCTCTAGCCCTGCTGATGCCCTGGCTGAGGGAGCACTCACACAGGTACGGACCTCACAGACTAGTATGACACAGTTCACTGTAAAATACGTCACTATTACATACCTCACAGTAAAATACTTCACTATTACATACCTCACTGTAAAGCACTTCACTATTACATACCTCACTGTAAAACATGTCACTATTACATACCTCACTGTAAACATGTCACTATTACATACCTCACTATAAAGCACTTCACTATTACATACCTCACAGTAAAGCACTTCACTATTACATGCCTCACTGTAAACATGTCACTATTACATACCTCACTGTAAAGCACTTCACTATTACATACCTCACTGTAAAACATGTCACTATTACATACCTCACAGTAAAACATGTCACTATTACATACCTCACTGTAAAACATGTCATTATTACATACCTCACTGTAAAGCACTTCACTATTACATACCTCACTGTAAAACATGTCACTATTACATACCTCACTGTAAAACATGTCACTATTACATACCTCACTGTAAAATACTTCACTATTACATACCTCACTGTAAAACATGTCACTATTACATACCTCACAGTAAAACATTTCACTATTACATACCTCACTGTAAAGTACTTCACTATTACATACCTCACTGTAAAGTACTTCACTATTACATACCTCACTGTAAAGTACTTCACTATTACATACCTCACTGTAAAACATGTCACTATTACATACCTCACTGTAAAACATGTCACTATTACATACCTCACTGTAAAGTATTTCACTATTACATACCTCACTGTAAAACATGTCACTATTACATACCTCACAGTAAAACATGTCACTATTACATACCTCACTGTAAAGTACTTCACTATTACATACCTCACTGTAAAACATGTCACTATTACATACCTCACAGTAAAATACTTCACTATTACATACCTCACTGTAAAGTACTTCACTATTACATACCTCACTGTAAAACATGTCACTATTACATACCTCACTGTAAAGTACTTCACTGTAAAGTACTTCACTATTACATACCTCACTGTAAAACATGTCACTATTACATACCTCACTGTAAAACATGTCACTATTACATACCTCACTGTAAAACATGTCACTATTACATACCTCACTGTAAAGTACTTCACTATTACATACCTTACTGTAAAGTACTTCACTATTACATACCTCACTGTAAAACATGTCACTATTACATACCTCACTGTAAAAATGTAACCAATATATTCCTCAATGTAAAATACATCACTATTACATACCTCACTGTAAAAATGTAACCAATACATTCCTCACTGTAAAACACATCACTATTACATACCTCACTGTAAAACACATCACTATTACATACCTCACTGTAAAACACATCACTATTACATACCTTACTGTAAAGTACTTCACTATTACATACCTCACTGTAAAACACATCACTATTACAAACCTCACTGTAAAAATGTAACCAATACATACCTCACTGTAAAACACTTTGGTATTACAGTACCTCACTGTACATTTCACCATAACACAACTCACGCAGGTCAAGACATATCATGCAATGTACACAGTAGGATACTTCACCTTAACACAGAACTAGACACAGTAGGATACTTCACCTTAACACAGAACTAGACACAGTAGGATACTTCATCCATCTGGATCATCAGTAGCATCTTACTGTAGTTTAAAGTAAAATGTGATCGTGATCACTTATGTCTGTGAGCTTGTTTCTTTGCTTGTGTGAGCTTGATAAAATGAAGGAAACTTTTCAGACAATGGTTTTGCATTATTTGCTCTTTATTTGCAACTTTCATTTGCTATGTTTAGTTTTTTTTCTGGGTTGACCCTTTATCAAAAGGTGCTATCTGAAGAAAGAGATAGTGATTCCTTTAAGGAGACGTTTTGAGATCTCAGAATTCCTCCCACCTTTACACCCGCTCCCTTTAATTAAGTTCTAAATATATGCTTAACTCCTCCCCCTCTCTCACCCCCACTCCTATCCACCCCTTTCTCACACTGTTCCTCCGCCATCCCACTCCTCCCCCTCTCTCACCCCCACTCCTATCCACCTCTTTCTCACACTGTTCCTCCGCCATCCCACTCCGTCCTCTCCCCGACTTTACCTCTTCCTGCTCCGTCCTTTCCACAACTTTACCTCTTCCTGCTCCGTCCTCTCCACAACTTTACCTCTTCCTGCTCCGTCCTCTCTTCTTACAACTTTACCTCTTCCTGCTCCGTCCTCTCTTCTTACAACTTTACCTCTTCCTGCTCCGTCTGCTCTTCTTACAACTTTACCTCTTCCTGCTCCGTCCTCTCTTCTTACAACTTTACCTCTTCCTGCTCCGTCCTCTCTTCTTACAACTTTACCTCTTCCTGCTCCGTCCTCTCTTCTTACAACTTTACCTCTTCCTGCTCCGTCCTCTCTTCTTACAACTTTACCTCTTCCTGCTCCGTCCTCTCTTCTTACAACTTTACCTCTTCCTGCTCTGTCCTCTCTTCTTACAACTTTACCTCTTCCTGCTCTGTCCTCTCTTCTTACAACTTTACCTCTTCCTGCTCCGTCCTCTCTCCACAACTTTACCTCTTCCTGCTCTGTCCTCTCTCCACAACTTTACCTCTTCCTGCTCCGTCCTCTCTCCACAACTTTACCTCTTCCTACTCCGTCCTCTCTCCCCGACTTTACCTCTTCCTGCTCCGTCCTCTCTTCTTACAACTTTACCTCTTCCTGCTCCGTCCTCTCTTCTTACAACTTTACCTCTTCCTGCTCCGTCCTCTCTTCTTACAACTTTACCTCTTCCTGCTCTGTCCTCTCTTCTTACAACTTTACCTCTTCCTGCTCCGTCCTCTCTCCACAACTTTACCTCTTCCTGCTCTGTCCTCTCTCCACAACTTTACCTCTTCCTGCTCCGTCCTCTCTCCACAACTTTACCTCTTCCTGCTCCGTCCTCTCTCCCCGACTTGACCTCTTCTTGCTCCGTCCTCTCTTCTTACGACTTTACCTCTTCCTGCTCCGTCCTCTCTTCTTACGACTTTACCTCTTCCTGCTCCGTCCTCTCTTCTTACGACTTTACCTCTTCCTGCTCCGTCCTCTCTCCCCGACTTTACCTCTTCCTGCTCCGTCTTCTCTTCTTACGACTTTACCTCTTCCTGCTCCGTCCTCTCCACAACTTTACCTCTTCCTGCTCCGTCCTCTCTCCACAAGTTTACCTCTTCCTGCTCCGTCCTCTCTCCCCGACTTTACCTCTTCCTGCTCCGTCCTCTCTTCTTACAACTTTACCTCTTCCTGCTCCGTCCTCTCTTCTTACGACTTTACCTCTTCCTGCTCCGTCCTCTCTTCTTACGACTTTACCTCTTCCTGCTCCGTCCCCTCTCCCCGACTTTACCTCTTCCTGCTCCGTCCTCTCTTCTTACGACTTTACCTCTTCCTGCTCCGTCCTCTCTTCTTACGACTTTACCTCTTCCTGCTCCGTCCTCTCTTCTTACGACTTTACCTCTTCCTGCTCCGTCCTCTCTCCCCGACTTTACCTCTTCCTGCTCCGTCCCCTCTCCCCGACTTTACCTCTTCCTGCTCCGTCCTCTCTTCTTACGACTTTACCTCTTCCTGCTCCGTCCTCTCTTCTTACGACTTTACCTCTTCCTGTTCCGTCCTCTCTTCTTACGACTTTACCTCTTCCTGCTCCGTCCTCTCTTCTTACGACTTTACCTCTTCCTGCTCCGTCCTCTCTTCTTACAACTTTACCTCTACCTGCTCCGTCCTCTCTTCTTACAACTTTACCTCTTCCTGCTCTGTCCTCTCTCCACAACTTTACCTCTTCCTGCTCCGTCCTCTCTCCACGACTTTACCTCTTCCTGCTCCGTCCCCTCTCCACGACTTTACCTCTTCCTGCTCGTCCCCTCTCCACAACTTTACCTCTTCCTGCTCCGTCCTCCCTCCCCAACTTTACCTCTCATCACCTCTCTTAGCTCCCTACCTCTCCTCCATCTCTGCCTGAGGAGGTGTTGGCCAGGATGTCCAGTCCCTTGCTCCTGCGTTCCCCAAGCCCGCACACCCAGACCCTCCTCGCCACCCTGTCGGACCCCCTGCACCAGAGGGACCCCCCTGGGATGAGTCGCAGCTACTCAGCCGACCACCACAACCAGTACCTCCTCCATCCCACCTCCTCTTCCTCCTACCACGCCTCCCTACCGCCACCACCTCACCCCGGCCTCGGTTCCGCCCGTAACCAATCACCCTCCGGGCGCAGGAAACTGCCCGCTATTCCGGCGGGCGCCGCCAGCAGCAAGTTCCCTTCCGTTATACGCATCACACGTGCCCAACTCCAGCAGGTGATTGATCAATCCACCTCTGGGCCACGAACCAATCAGACGTCTCTATCTTGATCATAACACACCGCCTACCTAATTCCCTCCACTATTAGATACTTACTGTCTTTTTAAAATAGTTTGGTTGTTCTTTTTGTTTCCTTTTGCTGCTAGTGTGTTAGTTGTGCTGTGTTTTGTTGGGTTGTTGTTGTTATGGTTGTTATTGTGTTGAATTGTGGTGTTGTTGTGTTGTCGTCCGGCAGGCTGCTTTCTCCAGAGAAGAGCAGGCCATTGTGCTACAGACAAAGCATGCTCAGATCCATGTGTCCTGATGTCAGGGGAATAGTTAGGGTCATTTCCTTTACAATTCCTTTTCAATTCAGTCAATTCAGAGCGTGAATGAAATTGCAATTCCACTTTTCTTCATTGCAAGACAGGGACTTTTGTCTGTTGTTATTTCATATCCTCCTGTGTTCTCTCTCTTTTTTACTCAACCTGAACTGCTTTTTTACGGACCCTGACTTCCTGTCTCTTTTGTAAGCCCCTGATTAGTTGAGTGAATGTTTTTGTTGTTGTTGCAGATCTGGGTTAAATACGTGTCAAATACTTGAGTGGTGCTTGAGTAAGCATTCCAGGCACAATGGCATAGTCCCAAAAGTCCAAGCTAAATCAAACAGATAATAGATTTGACCCAGGTCTGTCTTGTTGCGCTTTTTTGATATCAACTAACAGCTTGACTGACATTGCCTTGATGATGCTGTGACATGTTATGATCATGTTATGATCTCCATTCAATATTTTCACATGATCTCTTACAATGCAATAATTTGACTCTATTTATTTGTTAACCTGCCCACTCTCTCTCTCTCTCTCTCTCTCTCTCTCTCTCTCTCTCTCTCTCTCTCTCTCTCTCTCTCTCTTTGTGTCTTTCTCCTTCCCCTGTCTCTTTCTTTCTTTATCTCTCTCTTTCTCCCCCCCCCCCCCCCCCCTCTCTCCCCCTTCTCTCTCTCTGTGTCTTTCTGCTTCCCCCACCCTTCTCTCCCTTTTTCTCCCTTTCCCCTCTCTCTTTAGCTGACAGCTCAGCAGACCCCGTCTGGCTCAGACTGTTCTCCACATGGCCTACAGCTGGAGAGACGAGAAGATTCAGCAGCTGAGGCCCAGCAGCCCCAGGATAATACTGCTACCACTGACATCTACATCCTGCCCACCCCTAGCCACACCCCTAGCCAGCCCGGCAGCCCCACCAGCCTGGATGACCTCCTGGCAGATACCCTGATCAATGGACGAGACACCCAGACCTACACCAAAGCCCACAGCCCTGTGCCAAGCCGAGCATCCTCTCCTCGCTCCCCCCATTCTCCTCGCTCCCCCTGTTCTCCTCGCTCCCCCCGTTCTCCTCGCTCCCCCCGTTCTCCTCGCTCCCCCCGTTCTCCTCGCTCCCCCCGTTCTCCTCGCTCCCCCCGTTCTCCTCGCTCCCCCCATTCTCCTCATTCTCCACGTTCTAATTCTCCTCGCTCCCCCCATTCTCCTCGCTCCCCCCGTTCTCCTCGCTCCCCCCGTTCTCCTCGTTCCCCCCATTCTCCTCGCTCCCCCCGTTCTCCTCATTCTCCACGTTCTAATTCTCCTCGCTCCCCCCATTCTCCTCGCTCCCCCCGTTCCCCCCATTCTCCTCGCTCCCCCCGTTCTTCTCACTCTCCACGTTCTAATTCCCCTCAGTCCCCCCACAGCCCACTGTTCGGCCTAGTAAACGGCCATCTCTCTCCCCCAGCTAACGGCCAGGGAGACGTCAGTGGCTGTGGAGCCTTTCCAGAGCTCAAAGACCCTGAGAGTAACCAACCCCAGCCTGACAGGGCAGATGGGGTGGAGACCACTGACCAAACCCCAGCTCTGACCACCCCCTCTCCACCACCCAGCCCCTGTAAGGACCCCTCCCGCAAGCTGAGCCGTATCCCCGTCCTGCTGGACCTTCTCCCCACCCCTGGCTCTGCCATGGAGAAGCTGCTCCAGAAGAAAGCCCCCCACCACCAGGGAGGAGGCCACCACCCAGCCCCCTCTCCCTCTATCTCCCACCGCGGCCCCGTCGTGGCCTCGCTCCCCCACGGGGACCAGCTGTCCTCTGCCTCAGACCACTCTGAGAAGGCCGATGAGTCGTTCCTGGGCTCGCGCTCTGACTGCCAGGGGAATGACGCCCCCTCCCTCTCCTCCTCTTCCAGCCCCCTGTTCCGTAAGAGCAAGATCCCACGCCTTTTTAACCCTACCAACCCGGCCCCAGAGCAGGAGAGTGCTGCACAGTACCTTCCACGCCCACCCCCGGGAAGACCACCCAGTCGGCTTGCAGCGGAGGGCAGGTAATAGGACTCTTCATGATTAGCTTTAATGACAGGTTTATCTCACCTATCATGGTAACCTGGTTCCGAGTCTGTTTTTGCAGCCTTGCCAACTCCTATGTTCATTGTCATGCCAATGTTTGGGATTGGCAAGACAGCACCAACAGATCTGGGATGAGCCTCTACTATCATTAACTGAATTACATTCATCTACATGTTAAAGGTATATCTAAAGCTCTAAACTCATTGTCCATCTTCCCAAAACCTCACCCCCTTCCTCCACCCAAGACTGAAGCGTTATCGTATCCGAGCGGGCAGCACAAGGGACTCAGACCTCCTGACCTGTCTGTCCCAGCTGATGCACCATGGTCAGGGTGGTGGATCTGTCCGCGGTTCCCCCCACCACGGGCACTCCTCAGCCCAGCTTGTAGGCTCCCGGATGGGAATGTGTAGCCTGACCAGCTCCCCCCACCACCATCACCACCGGAGCTCCAGTGCCTCCCCACGCAGCTGTTCCTCTCTACAGCGCTCTGTCTCCTCCTCCCCCTCTCGCCACGAACACCGCGGGGGAGAGCGAGGCAGAGGGGTTTGTTTCGGTCGCTCCTGTTCTCCTCCCAGCTTCTCTGGGTCCCCGCCTCCTCCCCGGCGCTCCTACCCCCACCATCAGGAGATTTGCTGCTGCCGCCAGGCCCGCACCGGCTCCCACCACCACCACGCCCTCAAGTGGAAAGCCTGCAGCCGCGAGGAGAGAGAGAGGAAGTGCTCCAGCAAGCTGAGCAGCAGATAGTGGGTCACTGCTCTGGCCCTGGTCCTAGCCTGACCCATAGAAACCCCTGGGCCCCTTTATTCAAGTCTCTCAGAGTAGGACTGTTGATCTACGATCAGTTTGGCCTTTTAGGTAATAATTAATAAGATTACATGTACAATCGTATTCATTATGACCTAAAAGGTTAGACTGATCCTAGATCAGTAGTATTATTGTGAGAGGCTTTACGAGTATGGCCTGGGAGTCAGTGTCGTTGCCACAGCAGAGGGTGGGATCAGGATGTTGATGCAGACCAAACGATCCTGCTCTGGATCAATGAAGACCTGAGGCTTCTGTCAGAGAATACTGAACATAATGTCCCCCCCTCTCCTCCCCTGTCCCCCCCCCCCTCTCCTCCCCTGTCCCCCCCTCTCCTCCTTCACACTTTCTTCTCTAATTCCAACTATTTGGTCATTGTTTAGTCCCTAATTCATATGCCCACTTTAATAGTTCATACCTAATGCAAAAAGGATCTATGTGCATTATGCTATGTATAAGATGTTGGTGTTCTTGTGGGGTGTTTTCCCTCATATCATCAGTGAAGTGAACACACTTAGCCCTCATTCAGAATACCCTAGGTCAGTCAGTGGATGAGCACTCATTTATTCATCACTCACCAATTTAATATAGACTCAGTCTATTCTGTTTCCTCTGTACTGACCTGGGGAGTGCAAGGTATAGCAAGTCTACATTTATGGCCATGAAGCTCCAGAGAAATGTA
This sequence comes from Oncorhynchus clarkii lewisi, assembly GCF_045791955.1. NCBI lineage: Eukaryota > Metazoa > Chordata > Actinopteri > Salmoniformes > Salmonidae > Oncorhynchus > Oncorhynchus clarkii. Next base: position 34,401,537 of record NC_092171.1, on the reverse strand, counting down.
CACTATCTACAGAACCTATTTATTTACATCTTGACACACTTGTCACACCAGGTACACACTAACTGATGACATCATCGATTGATGTGTCCTCTCTCTCTCTCTCTCTCTCTCTCTCTCTCTCTCTCTCTCTCTCTGACTTCAGATGTACAGTGAGTGTCATTTATTTCAAAGGCATTTAAAGCAATCAATTGATCAATGATAGAAGTGATCAGTCTTTTGAGAAGGAAGTGATCCTTCCTTTAAAACAATCATACTAAATGTGTGTGTGCTCACACACGTACTTGTGCCTAATGTGTTGACTGATCTGGGGAATCTAAATGGCAAACTAAATGTGTGATTAAACACTAGTTACTGGACCATGATTCCCTTTGTATGCTCCTCTTCAGAATGGAGTCTGACTTTGTGTCCCAATTCTCTACCCTTCCTCCCTGGACTTAATAGGAAAGTAATGGTGTAAGAGATATGATGGCAACCCTCCCTAACCTTGCCCATGCTTACAACCATCCAATTCATTTAAATATATGGATGGAGGGGGGGGGGGTGGATTGGGATGCCTGCTGAGGAGGATTGGGATGCCTACTGAGGAGAATTGGGATGCCTGCTGAGGAGAATTAGGATGCCTGCTGAGGAGAATTAGGATGCCTGCTGATAACACTTATGGTACTCATTACTACACTAGTGGTGAATACTAAGTTATTATTATCATTCATGTATAATGTGTGCCTTGCCTTGGCACTTTGAGCAGCTTCTGGTTTCACTGCAAAGTATGTTTCTCATTTTTATTCAAGGAGTCTAATAAGACTAATTTGTGCCAGCTGCAGACAGACAGTCCTCATCATGTGATTGTAGCAGTCTTATTCACTACAGACAGACAGTCCTCATCATGTGATTGTAGCAGTCTTATTCACTACAGACAGACAGTCCTCATCATGTGATTGTAGCAGTCTTATTCACTACAGACAGACAGTCCTCATCATGTGATTGTAGCAGTCTTATTCACTACAGACAGTCCTCATCATGTGATTGTAAATTCACTACAAGGAAGCCAAGTTAATGTTTTTATTTGATTTATTCAGACAATATTTGAAGAACGATCATTGTTATTTATGATATTAAAAAAAGGAAATGTTTTAAACTAAAACGTAGATATCCTGTGTTGTATAAAGTTTAGGACAGGTCCAACATTTATGTCAAATAATGTCATACTATTTATGTCAGTTTCCTTCCTCCGGTCCTCCAGTACCCCAACAGCACACATTGTTGTAGCCCCAGACAAACACACCTGATTTAGTTAATCGAGGGCTTGATGATTAGTTGACAAGTTGAATCAGGTGTGCTTGTCCAGGGCTACAATAGAAATGCGTACTGTTGTGGGTACTGGAGGACTGGAGGAGGGAAACACTGATTTATGTCATATAAATATCCTATACCAAATCAATGTTTCAAACTTCCAAAGGATAAAAAACATGCGAAGAAGAATGTTGTCTTTGCTTTGTAATGACATGTTTTGTGCACTATTATTTCAAACAGTTAATGTATTGTTTCGAGAACCGACCCCATTTTCTTTACTTCATAAAGATTCAATGAACACTCATTTAAAACCTCCCTCACCTAACATTGGTTCTACCTACTACACCCTCTCCCTTAGCCTGAAATCCAGAACCAGTTTTGTGCTGACATTCCACTCGTTGTACTCTGTGTCATTGTCAAGCATTGGCATGACAAGGAGTGGTATGATAGCAGAAACAGTGATACGCAGGCTACCTCTCCCCACCCCTCTGCTTGTAATACACTGTGATATAACTAACTCATGCTTCCAGCACTACTACGCCTTGCATGCGCTGCCTACCGAGAAAAACAATCAACCAATCAGTGAAGTAAGCAGCATACCAGTTCCCATAATGCACTATGATTGTCTGAAAGGGACTTATGTTTGTTGGGTAGTACCACATGTATTTTGGTTGGAATATTTAATTTGCTTAGTTTTCCCTTTCGTCTCATGATCTCGTTCACTCTTATCGTCCCACTTGACCCACAGCATTGGTCTGGTTTCCAAGCTCTCCAATGCTCACATCTTAGGACTACTGTACTGACTCATTACTGATAAAAAAAACTTCTGTATTTATTTTACATCTGTCTGATTGGCTTATTATTATGATGTGACACATGCATAGTATGGTCTGATTGGCTTATTATGATGTGGCACATGCATCGTAGAGTCTGATTGGCTTATTATCATGATGTGACACATGCATAGTATGGTCTGATTGGCTTATTATCATGATGTGACACATGCATAGTATGGTTTCATTGGCTTATCATGATGTGACACATGCATAGTATGGTTTGATTGGCTTATCATGATGTGACACATGCATAGTATGAATAACGTGTAGAGGAAAATAATTGCCTTAATCTAAAGTACTTTTATCATACAACCATAATCTACTGTAATTCTGCAGTATGAGATGAACTATAATGATCTACTGTATGTCAAGTTAATTGTTTTACTTGGTCCATTGTGGTAGATGGTATTGGTACCTGCCTACAGTCTAGTGGCATTCCAGGTTGTTTACATTACAGACATGTTGATATAGATCTGATTGAACTAAGATAGCTACAAATGTGAAAGAGAGTAGTGTTTAACATTGCAGGAACCCCATCAATTACTTAATGATCTGTGCAAAGTGTAGGCAACCTCTCACAGAGCAACATGTAGGCAGCCTGGAACACCCCCTCTGTCTCACAGAGCAACATGTAGGCAGCGTGGAACTCCCTCTCTGTCTCACAGAGCAACATGTAGGCAGCGTGGAACGCCCTCTCTGTCTCACAGAGCAACATGTAGGCAGCGTGGTTCTCCCTCTCTGTCTCACAGAGCAACATGTAGGCAGCGTGGAACTCCCTCTCTGTCTCACGGAGCAACATGTAGGCAGCCTGGAACACCCCCTCTGTCTCACAGAGCAACATGTAGGCAGCGTGGAACTCCCTCTCTGTCTCACAGAGCAACATGTAGGCAGCCTGGAACTCCCTCTCTGTCTCACAGAGCAACATGTAGGCAGCCTGGAACACCCCCTCTGTCTCACAGAGCAACATGTAGGCAGCGTGGAACTCCCTCTCTGTCTCACAGAGCAACATGTAGGCAGCGTGGAACTCCCTCTCTGTCTCACAGAGCAACATGTAGGCAGCGTGGTTCTCCCTCTCTGTCTCACAGAGCAACATGTAGGCAGCGTGGAACTCCCTCTCTGTCTCACGGAGCAACATGTAGGCAGCGTGGTTCTCCCTCTCTGTCTCACAGAGCAACATGTAGGCAGCGTGGTTCTCCCTCTCTGTCTCACAGAGCAACATGTAGGCAGCGTGGAACTCCCTCTCTGTCTCACAGAGCAACATGTAGGCAGCGTGGAACTCCCTCTCTGTCTTACGGAGCAACATGTAGGCAGCGTGGTTCTCCCTCTCTGTCTCACAGAGCAACATGTAGGCAGCGTGGTTCTCCCTCTCTGTCTCACAGAGCAACATGTAGGCAGCGTGGTTCTCCCTCTCTGTCTCACAGAGCAACATGTAGGCAGCGTGGAACTCCCTCTCTGTCTCACAGAGCAACATGTAGGCAGCGTGGAACTCCCTCTCTGTCTCACAGAGCAGCATGTAGGCAGCGTGGTTCTCCCTCTCTGTCTCACAGAGCAACATGTAGGCAGCGTGGTTCTCCCTCTCTGTCTCACAGAGCAACATGTAGGCAGCGTGGAACTCCCTCTCTGTCTCACAGAGCAACATGTAGGCAGCGTGGAACTCCCTCTCTGTCTCACAGAGCAACATGTAGGCAGCGTGGAACTCCCTCTCTGTCTTACGGAGCAACATGTAGGCAGCGTGGTTCTCCCTCTCTGTCTCACAGAGCAACATGTAGGCAGCGTGGTTCTCCCTCTCTGTCTCACAGAGCAACATGTAGGCAGCGTGGAACTCCCTCTCTGTCTCACAGAGCAACATGTAGGCAGCGTGGTTCTCCCTCTCTGTCTCACAGAGCAACATGTAGGCAGCGTGGAACTCCCTCTCTGTCTCACAGAGCAACATGTAGGCAGCGTGGAACTCCCTCTCTGTCTCACAGAGCAGCATGTAGGCAGCGTGGTTCTCCCTCTCTGTCTCACAGAGCAACATGTAGGCAGCGTGGAACTCCCTCTCTGTCTCACAGAGCAACATGTAGGCAGCGTGGAACTCCCTCTCTGTCTCACAGAGCAACATGTAGGCAGCGTGGAACGCCCTCTCTGTCTCACAGAGCAACATGTAGGCAGCGTGGAACGCCCTCTCTGTCTCACAGAGCAACATGTAGGCAGCCTGGAACACCCCCTCTGTCTCACAGAGCAACATGTAGGCAGCCTGGAACTCCCTCTCTGTCTCACAGAGCAGCAATGATGGGACTCATCCCAAGGCAGACACAGACGGTGTTCAGTCAGTCAGTCGCCTTAATCTTGTGTTTTCTCTTGTCTTCCCCTGGCTGTGTGTAAAGCAAGGGATAACTGAACTGTGTCTGTCTGTCTACTCTGTGCTGAGGAGTCTCCACTGCTTAGCCCCAACCTACCGTCAGGTACCTCCCATAGGCTGTATAGGGTTCTCTCTTTCCCTCTTTGACAGGTGTGTTCAAATCAAATGTTATTTGTCACATGCGCCGAATACAACAGGTGTAGACTTTACTGTGAAATGCTTATTTACGATCCCTTTCCCAACAATGCAGTCAAAAAGTACGAATAATTAGCAAAATAAAAAGGGAATAATGACACAATAAAATAACAGTAACGAGACTATATACAAGGAGTACCAGTACAGAGTCAGTGTGCAGGGGTACGAGGTAACTGAGGTAATATGTACATGTAGGTAGGGGTAAAAGTGACGAGGCAATCAGGATAAGATAATAAACAGATTAGCAGCTGTGTGTGTGTGTGTCTGTCGTCATTATGCATGTGTGAGTGTGTGTGTGTGTGTGTGTGTTCTGCCTTTATAGATCTGTGGGAACTATTTCTCCAGCAAATTAGCATCAGATAGATTGCTTTGCTTTCTGTTGGCAGCTATGTTCTTATTGGCTTGTTTGGCCCAATCAAGTTGTCCATTAACTGGACAGAATGCGTGACTTCAACGTCAGTAACAATTTGACCAGTGAGCTGTGTCTGGATTCTGGAATCAGAACCGAGGTTGAGTGTTGTAAGGGTTTTAAATTCCTCTTGGTTGTATGATAAAGGTCTGTTTTTACATCCAGAGATTGTGATGTAAACACCCATATAGTACCGTACCAGGCAGTATTGCGATATCTTTTCAATTCTAGGCTATATTCGGTACTTCCATAAGCTAACTAACTGCAACTTTTTAATATATAACTGTAAAAAGTGAAAAGTATTCATTTCAAAGATCATCTTGATGAACCATCACATATTGCTTCAGTAATGGCTTCAGTAAAGAGCTAAAGGAATAAACAGTGATGCCAATAATCAATCCATTAATTATATTTGTATTTTATTGTTATTATTGCACAAACAAAGTGGTATATTGTTACTTTCCTCACTGAGATTTTCATTTGTCACTGGTGACATGGTGGTGGGATTGTACAGGTGTCACGAAGCTGTCATAGCATGCCTGTATCTGTGCTCCAATGATTGTAGTCATTCATGGCCAGGCCACAGATACTGTGTTGTTGGAGGTTTTGGGACAATAGGCTAAACAGCTAAAAACAACATCAACAAACAACAACAAATTGATATATTGGGTGTATGGATGCTCATTGTTGCCTGTGTGACTTCAGTGTTAGATATTTCTTGAAATGGTTCACGTTTTAGTCCTGTGGTGCAACGGTTTAGAAATATGTGTACAGTCAGAAGGAAAGACTGTAACAAGGGGAAGATCTACATTGTACATAACTGTAATTATTTATGTTTGTTTTATCGTTCATACCATATCAATGCCTTGTACAGTGTGTTTTTTTCCAGTTAATTTAAAATGATTTTGTATTTTATTTTTATAAACTGGTTATAAATAAAATACTCATTCAGCATGCAGAAAATAATACACTTGACTTATTTATTTTATTTGAGAAGTGGTCTAGTGACAAGTAGATGATATTTGAACAGGTTCGATTTGAGTTCTGTTTACACTCAATTCGAAAGGCACTCGCACATCTGAGCTATCTTTTTTGCAGTGTCATGGTAACAGTTGAATAAAATTAGAAAAAATAAGGAACCCGCACACTTCTCTTGATAGTATCACTGCTCTTTCATAAGCTATACATATCGACCTCACGGCCTTCGTCAGAGTTTTATGTATCGACCTCACAGCCTTCGTCAGAGTTTTACATATCGACCTCACGGCCTTCGTCAGAGTTTTACATATCGACCTAACCTCCTTCGTCAGAGTTTTACATATCGACCTCACGGCCTTCGTCAGAGTTTTATGTATCGACCTCACAGCCTTCGTCAGAGTTTTACATATCGACCTCACAGCCTTCGTCAGAGTTTTATGTATCGACCTCACAGCCTTCGTCAGAGTTTTATGTATCGACCTCACAGCCTTCGTCAGAGTTTTACATATCGACCTCACAGCCTTCGTCAGAGCTTTACATATCGACCTAACCTCCTTCGTCAGAGTTTTACATATCGACCTCACCTCCTTCGTCAGAGTTTTACATATCGACCTCACGGCCTTCGTCAGAGCTTTACATATCGACCTCACGGCCTTCGTCAGAGTTTTACATATCGACCTCACGGCCTTCGTCAGAGTTTTACATATCGACCTCACGGCCTTCGTCAGAGCTTTACGTATCGACCTCACAGCCTTCGTCAGAGTTTTACGTATCGACCTCACGGCCTTCATCAGAGCTTTACATATCGACCTCACGGCCTTCATCAGAGCTTTACATATCGACCTCACGGCCTTCGTCAGAGCTTTACGTATCGACCTCACGGCCTTCGTCAGAGCTTTACGTATCGACCTCACGGCCTTCGTCAGAGCTTTACGTATCGACCTCACGGCCTTCGTCAGAGCTTTATGTATCGGCCTCACGGCCTTCATTCAGAGTTTTACATATCGACCTCACGGCCTTCGTCAGAGCTTTACGTATCGACCTCACGGCCTTCATCAGAGCTTTACATATCGACCTTACGGCCTTCGTCAGAGCTTTACGTATCGACCTCACAGCCTTCGTCAGAGTTTTACATATCGACCTCACGGCCTTCGTCAGAGTTTTACATATCGACCTCACGGCCTTCGTCAGAGCTTTACGTATCGACCTCACAGCTTTCGTCAGAGTTTTACATATATCCTTCATGGCCTTCATCAGAGCTTTACGTATGGACCTCACCTCCTTCGTCAGAGCTTTATGTATCGACCTCACGGCCTTCGTCAGAGCTTTACATATCGACCTCACGGCCTTCATCAGAGCTTTACATATCGACCTCACGGCCTTCGTCAGAGCTTTACATATATCCTTCATGGCCTTCATCAAGGGCCTCCCGGGTGGCGCAGTGGTTAAGGGCAGCGCCAGCTGTGCCACCAGAGACCCTAGGTTTGCGCAGTGCACGCTAACCAAGGTTGCCAGGTACATGGTGTTTCCTCCCACACATTGGTGCGGCTGGTTCCGGGTTTGATACGCGCTGTGTTAAGATTGTGTATCGGAGGACGCATGACTTTCAACCTTCGTCTCTCCCGAGCCCGTACGGGAGTTGTAGCGATGAGACAAGATAGTAGCTACTAACAATTGCATACCACGGAATTGGGGAGAAAGAGGGGTAAAATTCAACAACAAAAAAAACACTCAATCAGACATCTGAATTTCTCTTAAGAAACCAAAAATATATTTAATAATTGGCTACAAAGAGATCTTTCTATACTTGGGAGAGTACTTCTGTCCAAGGCAGAGGGACTGTCTCGTTTTGTGTACCCCTCATTAACTTTGTGTAAATCCTTCTAATGGTAAAGAGATCAATAAGACCTTTCATCTGGAAAAATAAGTCTCACAAACATTAAAAAGCCGGTCCTTTCTAATAAAAGAGCTGAAGGCGGTCTGGAAGTGTTGGATTTTGTTGACATAAATAACACTTTCAAGATCAACTGGTTGAAAAGATGTTTGATCAATACTGATTCAATATGGTATTTAATTCCAAATAATTTATTTAATAATTGGTCTTCAATTTTTACTGAAATGTAGTTATATTCCTGAAAGATGACCTGCTAAATTGGCTAGGTTTCACCAACAGGCTTTAATGGCCTACACAATTTTTCTCCTCATAAAGCTCTTTTGTGGAATAATTCAGACATAACTGTAAGGAATAAGTCATTGTTCTACCCCAGCTGGCATGAGAGGAATATTGACTTTGTTCTTGATGTTTTCGACAACAAGGGTAATATTCTCACATATGAACAATTTATAACATTGAAAGAGTTTCCAATACCTTTCAGAGAGTTTATTTCTGTGATCAAAGCCGTTCCCAGTGGTCTAACTACACTAATGAAAACTCATCTTAGCATTGGTAATGATTACAAAATGTATCCAGAACTCAGATTGGAAGGCGTGGGCTTACTTGAGAAATCTTGTTGTAATAAATATATAAGACAAATTCTTCATTCACAAAACCAATTGGAAAAATGCATGGTTAAGGCCTTTCAAAAATTGTACACCAAACAAAGTTAAGGAAGTGCACGTTAAAACTTTACATAAGATGTAATTCTATGATATCCACATTTGTGGATATTGATGATATCTGTGTTTTCTGTGAAAAAGGTGAGAATCTGTCTCACTTGTTCTTTGAATGTAAATTTGTGTCAGAATTTTGGGAAAATCTTGCAAAATATTTATTTACCATTATGAACAATACTCATGTTTTTGACATGAAAGATATATGTTACTATTGCAATGATAACAAGTCCATTGAAATTATTGTGATTTTTAAAAATTCTTGTTGCCAAATACTTTATACACAAACAAACATTTTAAAATTATATTTTTTGTGTGTTTGAGTATTTTCTTGTTTATACCTGTTTTGTTTTGTTAGACATGTTTGATGTAGCAATGTAAGTTGATTTTTGTATTATGAATCATTTAAAACAATGATAGGGGGGAGACAAATAGCCAAACCGAAAACTGCAGGCAAAAATGTTTTCTGCTACTAAGATCAGTGAAATGTAGGCTAAACTGACAACGGAGTGAAGAGCAGAAATCTCAACTAGCAAGCAAGTCGCAGCAATGAAGAACGCGAAGAAGGGGATCATTCTGGCAGAGGGGAGATTTTCGGCACAACACCTGCCTGCCCCAAGTCCAAGCAGGCAGCTTGCTAGTCAGTCAGCTGACAACTCGCTAGTTGTCTTATCAACTTCAGAATGCTGCAAATCAGGTCAGCATCATAGCTATTTCTTTAAGGAAAGGAAATTATTGCCTCGACATTGTCAAGCGCAGCTAGACAGCTGTCAACGTTTGCTGCTTGCTAGCTAACGGTGTCCACTTCAAGACATAGCTAGCTAGTTATTAGCTAACATCAT
>NC_092171.1:34082036-34087036 GCF_045791955.1 Oncorhynchus clarkii lewisi | reverse complement strand
GGAAGGGAGAGGAGGGCGTGTTTGAAAAGTTTAATAGCTCATGTCCCTTCACAGGGCGGGCCACTGATTGAGCAGCCCTATCTTATGAAAACCCACATCTCACATTTTAGAAGCTAAAATCACATTTCATCCCATCACAAATAATTTCATATTCAAACATTTCAATTGAACAACAATATTCCATGTGAATCCGATAACTCTGATGTGTAGACTTTCCACTGTAGAGTTTATGTCATATGATCATTTGATGAGAATGTCTCAGATGACAACCGAACTGACATCACATTCATTAAGTACCACCGCATATGTTCCATTGGTCGGATTACCAGAATATAGATAATTTCCCCCAACCTTCTGACGTTCCCAGAATCTCTATGTTAACCAAGGGTTTTGCAAATGTAACCTCAGTAGGGTAGAGAGAGGAAAAAGGGGGGACGAGGTATTTATGACTGTCATAAACCTACCCCCCAGGCCAACGTCATGACAACAGACAGTCGGTGTAAAAATCTGAATCTCTTTTTTATATTATCTTACTCTAGCTGTGTTTGTTTCTTTAACCTCTCTCTACAACCACTCTCTCTACAACCACTCTACAACCACTCTCTACAACCACTCTCTACAACCACTCTCTACAACCACTCTCTCTACAACCACTCTCTACAACCACTCTCTACAACCACTTTACAACCACTCTCTCTACAACCACTCTCTACAACCACTCTACAACCACTCTCTACAACCACTCTCTACAACCACTCTCTACAACCACTCTTTACAACCACTCTCTCTACAACCACTCTCTCTACAACCACTCTCTACAACCACTCTCTACAACCACTCTCTCTACAACCACTCTCTACAACCACTCTTTACAACCACTCTCTCTACAACCACTCTCTCTACAACCACTCTCTACAACCACTCTCTCTACAACCACTCTACAACCACTTTACAACCACTCTCTCTACAACCACTCTCTACAACCACTCTACAACCACTCTCTACAACCACTCTCTACAACCACTCTGTAACCACTCTACAACCACCTTCTACAACCACTCTACAACCACTCTCTACAACCTCTCTACAACAACTCTCTACAACCACTCTCTACAACCTCTCCACAACCTCTCTACAACCACTCTCTACAACCACTCTACAACGACTTTCTACAACCACTCTACAACAACTCTCTACAACCACTCTACAAGCACTCTCTACAACCACTCTACAACCACTCTCTACAACCGCTCTACAACCGCTCTACAACCACTCTCTACAACCACTCTGTACAACCACTCTGTACAACCACTCTACAACCACTCTACAACCACTCTACAACCACACTACAACCACTCCACAAGTACTCTCTACAACCACTCTCCAACCACTCCACAACCACTCCACAACCACCCTCTACAACCACTCTCCAACCACTTTACAACCACTCTACATCCACTCTCTACAACCACTCTCTACAACCACTCTCTACAACAACTCTCTACAACCACTCCCTACAACCGCTCTACAACCGCTCTACAACCACTCTCTACAACCACACTCTACAACCACACTCTACAACCACTCTCTACAACCACTTTCTACAACCTCTCTACAACCACTCTCTACAACCACTCTACAACCTCTCTCTACAACCACTCTCTACAACCACTCTCTACAACCACTCTCTTTATAACCATTCTCTCTACAGCTAATCTCTCTATAGCTATTCTCTCTACAACCACTCTCTACAACCACTCTCTCTACAGCAACTGTCTCTACAACCACTTCTTGACAACCACTCTCGACAACCACTCTCCTCTCCTCTACTCTCCTCTCTGCCCCTCCTTTCCTTTCCCTCTCCTCTCTGCCCCTCCCTTCCTTTCCCTCTCCTCTCTGCCCCTCCCTTCTCCTCTCCTCTCCTCTCCTCTCCTCTCCTCTCCTCTCTGCCCCTCCCTTCTCCTCTCCTCTCCTCTCTGCCTCTCCTCTCCTCTCCTTTTTATATCTTTCTAGTTGAGCAGCAGGAGATGGTGAGGTGCCGTGTCCTCCAGTCTTCCAACTGTGAGATATAATATATCCAATCTGCTTGTTCTCAGCAGTGGAACATGACTGTCCGCAGGCCCACAGGCAACTGAAGAAGTGTAACACCCCCCCGTCTATCAGCCTCAGCCCTGTGGAGCCCTGTAGGCAGTCTCCCCCACCAGTACGAAGCGGAAAGACAGGGAAAGTTAAACGTCTAGAGGCTTTTAACTGGACAATTCTCAGGGGGAGGTCTGGGAGAGAGCGATATCTTTCCTGTAATGAACCACCTGAAGGACGTGTACATTTCTGGCCAGTGTCGACTGACTGGGGGGGGGGGAGGCAAAGCTTTCATTTCAAGTTGTAAAAAAAGTATTTATCTAGGTTAAAGGCATTGACTTTTCGACTTATTGGTCTTTATTAGAAGCACTGCTTTTCGGAGTGCTAGGGCTCGCTCTCTACAGAAATCAATCTGAATGACATTAATATGCAGACAGCGTGTAATTTAAATTCCCCATTGTAATGCCACTGTCCCTCCAGTGACTCTCTCTCCTTGTCTGGTATGTTATGGAATCATGACAGGATGTGAGGAGGTTAAACCTAGAAAACAATCACTCACACTGTATCTACTGTAAGACCTAAGCTCCATCTCTCCCACTTTCTTCATCTCATCTCTCTCTCCTTTTCTTTAGTCTTTGTCTCTTTGGTTGTAGATGATAGAGACAGAAAGGGGAGAGGAGAGAGGGGAGAGGGGAGAGGAAAGAGGGGAGAGAGGAGAGACATGAGAGAGGGGAGAGGAGCGAGGGGAGTGAAGAGAGGGGAAAGGAGATAGGGGAGAAAGTTTGGCGGCTGAGGGGGACGTTTTGGAGTCTGCTCACGTCAGGGCGATTCTTTATCTCAGCGTGACACCGCTGTCCCTGCCTGCCTGTCTGTCTGTCTGTTCCTGGGGAGAGGGGAGACGGGGGATATCTCAGTGACAGCTCTTTCACTGACTGACAGACTGGGAGCAGAGAAAGAGAGAGAGAAGAGAAAGACAGAAAGAGAGTGTGTATGTATGTGTGTGTGTGTGTGTGTGTGTGTGTGTGAGAGAGAGAGAGAGAGAGAGAGAGAGAGAGGGGGGGGGAGAGGTAGAGAGGTAGAAAGAACGAAAAGGAGAGAGAGAGAGAGAGAGAGAGAGGGGAGATAGAGACACAGATGCACATTGAAAAGTTAGAGTAAGATTGGCCCTGTGAGAGAAATATTGTTGCGTTGATGAGCGAGGTGATGAAAAATAAGCATGATGATGAAAGAGGGATTGGAGAGATTGATTAAGGTTATGATGAGGGGAGAGAGATAAAAGAGAGAAACAGTGAGAGGGGAAAGTGTAGAAGACAGCTATTGTGAGGTTGTCAGAGAGAGAGAGAATGCTGGGTAAATGAGTGAGCTGCTTGGAGAAAGTGAGAGAAAGATCAACAGAGGGAGAAGAGGGAGTATGCATATTGATTGTGATGATCCCATCAGTGAGATAGGAAGAGAAAGAGAGGGTGGGAGAGAGAGGACAGAGGTTGGAGGGTCGACCTGGTGAAGGAGAGAAAAGCTGTGATATTATGAACCTTCCTATCATTTTCCTATCCAATCAGGTTCAGCGTCGACATTTATTCAGACATGTGCGCTAAAGATAGCCCTATATGTGTCCTCTCTACACTTGACATCTAAACCTGAGCTCATACAGGCTGAACTTGGAGTCATTGAGGCAGAGAAGATGATTTCATAATGATACATGAAGCCTGTTTTACTGGTTCATTAACCAGCTGTTATACCCGGCTGACCCTGGCTCCGACTTCTAACGAGAGAGAGATGTGCACATGTTACAACACTGTATATAGACATAATATGACATTTTAAATGTCTTTATTCTTTTGGAACTTGTGTGAATGTAATATTTACTGTTCACTTTGTATTGATTATTTCACTTTTATGTTTCCATTGCCCATATGTTTCCCATGCCCATAAAGCCTCTTGAATTGAATTGAGAGAGAATATCTATTTATTTATTTTTAATGTCGTGGTATCCAATTGTTAGTAGCTACCATCTTGTCTCATCGCTACAACTCCCGTACGGGCTCAGGAGAAACGAAGGTTGAAGGTCATGCGTCCTCCGATACACAACCCAACCAAGCCGCACTGCTTCTTAACACAGCGCCATCCAACCCGGAAGCCAGCCAGTACCAATGTGTCGGAGGAAACACCGTGACCTGGTGACCTGGTTAGCGCGCACTGTGCCACAGGAGTCGCTGGTGCGCGATGAGACAAGGATTTCCCCCGGCCAAACCCTCCCTAACCCGGACGACACTAGGCCAATTGTGCGTCGCCCCACGGCCCTCCCGGTCGCGGCCGGTTACGACAGAGCCTGGGCGCAAACCCAGAGTCTCTGGTGGCACAGCTGGCGCTGCAGTACAGCGCACTTAACCACTGCGCCATCCGGGAGGCCTGAGACAGAGAGAATATCAATGTCCAGTATGACCCCTAAATGGAACATCTAATGACAGATCCTTACTGCTGAGAAAAAGAAGGTTGGCCCACTATTGCTCTGATGCAATATATCGGCTAATTGGTAAATGTATTGCCTGTGTCTTTTATCATTCCGCCAGCCTGGTCCTCGGGTAACTCAGATGTAACTACATTTCCCTTCTCTAGAAAAGATCCCACTACTTCCCACCTCCCACCCACTGGCTGAGTACATGAACGGACACGGTGAGAAAAGAGATATCTTTGAAAAGGTACAGTAATGAACCAGAGGTAGAATAAGCATTCCCATGTACAGAGCCTTCAGAAAGTATTCATACCCCTTGACTTATTTCACATTTTGTCGTGATACAGCCTGAATTCAAAATGGATTAAATGGATTTGATTTATTAGCCATCTATACTCAATACCCCGTATTGACAAAGTGATGGATTAAATGGATTTGATTTATTACCCATCTATACTCAATACCCCGT
>NC_092171.1:34069536-34077036 GCF_045791955.1 Oncorhynchus clarkii lewisi | reverse complement strand
ACAACATAATGATGGTGATTAGGTCCATCTGGTTAGCCAATCCTACAGCCTAGTGAGCATTAGACACATTTATTTTCATTTGATTGTGTGCTCATTGTCAGGAAAGCCCCCAGGTCTCTACTAAAAACCTACTTATGGTTTAGTGGCAGGTGGCAGCAGAATCCAACCTGAAATTTGATGAAATAATATAATAAAATATGCCATTTAGCAGACACATTTATCCAAGGCGACTTACGTGTGAACGTATTTTACGTATGGCGTTTCTCGGGAATCGAATCCTCTATCCTGACTTTGCAAGCACCATGCTCTACCAACGGAGCTTCACATGCCCATATCCTCACAGAGGGAGAGCTGGGGTATCATGGCCATTGATATCACCATGTTGAATTTGTCCATCAATATCCGTTTAACGAACGGTCCCTCTATGACAGTGGTACTGCGATATTGGAGTCTCCATATGAGTAAAACACTGTAACCAGGCAGATCTATATGGCTGTAACCAGGCAGAGCAACATGGCTGTAACCAGGCAGAGCAACGTGTCTGTAACCAGGCAGAGCAATGTGGCTGTAACCAGGCAGAGCAAAATGGCTGTAACCAGGCAGAGCAATGTGGCTGTAACCAGGCAGAGCAAAATGGCTGTAACCAGATATATCAAGATGGCTGTAACCAGGCAGAGCAACATGGCTGTAACCGGGCAGATCAACATGGCTGTAACCAGGCAGAGCAACGTTCCTGTAACCAGGCAGATCAATATGGCTGTAACCAGGAAGAGCAAAATACCTGTAACCAGAAATATCAAAATGGCTGTAATCGGGCAGAGCAACATGGCTGTGACCAGGCAAAGCAACATGGCTGTAACCAGACAGAGAAACATGGCTGTAACCAGCCAGATCAACATGGCTGTAACCAGGCAGAGCAACATGACTGTAACCAGGCAGAGCAACCTTGATGTAACCAGGAAGAGCAACATGGCTGTAGCCATGGAGAGAAACATGGCTGTAACCAGGCACAGCAACATGGCTGTAACCAGGCAGATCAACATGGCTGTGACCAGGCAGAGCAACATGGCTGTAACCAGGCAGAGCAACATGGCTGTAACCAGTCAGGGCGACATGACTGTAACCAGGCAGATAAACATGGCTGTAACCAGGCAGAGCAACTTGGCTGTAACCAGGCAGAGCAACATGGCTGTAACCAGGCAGAGCAACATGGCTTTAACCAGGCAGATCAACATGGCTGTAAAAAGGCAGAGCAACATGGCTGTAACCAGGCATAGCAACATGGCTGTAACCAGGCATAGCAACATGGCTTTAACCAGGCATATCAACATGGCTTTAACCAGGCAGATCAACATGGCTGTAACCAGGCAGATAAACATGGCTCTAACAAAGCAGAGCAACCTTGCTGTAACTAGGCAGACCAACCGTGTTCTAACCAGGCAGAGCAACATGGCTGTAACCAGGCATAGCAACATGGCTGTAACCAGGCATAGTAACATGGCTGTAACCAGGCAGATCAACATGGCTGTAACCAGGCAGAGCAACGTGGCTGTAACCAGGCAGAGCAACATTGCTGTAACCAGGCAGAGCAACATGGCTGTAACCAGGCAGATCAACATGGCTGTGACCAGGCAGAGCAACATGACTGTATCCAGGCAGACCAACCGTGCTGTAACCAGGCATAGCAACATGGCTGTAACCAGGCATAGCAACATGGCTTTAACCAGGCATATCAACATGGCTTTAACCAGGCAGATCAACATGGCTGTAACCAGGCAGATAAACATGGCTCTAACAAAGCAGAGCAACCTTGCTGTAACTAGGCAGACCAACCGTGTTCTAACCAGGCAGAGCAACATGGCTGTAACCAGGCATAGCAACATGGCTGTAACCAGGCATAGTAACATGGCTGTAACCAGGCAGATCAACATGGCTGTAACCAGGCAGAGCAACGTGGCTGTAACCAGGCAGAGCAACATTGCTGTAACCAGGCAGAGCAACATGGCTGTAACCAGGCAGATCAACATGGCTGTGACCAGGCAGAGCAACATGACTGTATCCAGGCAGACCAACCGTGCTGTAAGCAGGCAGAGCAACATGGCTGTAACCAGGCATAGCAACATGGCTGTAACCAGGCAGATCAACATGGCTGTAACCAGTCAGAGCAACATGGCTGTAACCAGGCAGAGCAACATGGCTGCAACCAGACAATAGCAACATGGCTGTAACCAGGCAGAGCAACATGGCTGTAACCAGGCAGAGCAACGTGGCTGTAACCAGGCAGATCAACATGGCTGTAACCAGGCAGATCAACATGGCTGTGACCAGGCAGAGCAACATGGCTGCAACCAGGCATAGCAACATGGCTGTAACCAGGCACAGCAACATGGCTGCAACCAGGCATAGCAACATGACTGTAACCAGGCAGAGCAACATGGCTGTAACCAGGCAGAGCAACGTGGCTGTAACCAGGCACATCAACATGGCTGTAACCCGGCAGATCAACATGACTGTGACCAGGCAGATTAACATGACTGTAACCAGGCAGAGCGACATGGGTGTAAACATGGCTGTAACCAAGCAGAGTAACATGGCTGTAACCAGGCATAGCAACATGGCTGTAACCAGGCAGATCAACATGGCTGCAACCAGGCATAGCAACATGGCTGTAACCAGGCAGACAACATGGCTGCAACCAGGCATAGTAACATGGCTGTAACCAGGCAGAGCAACATGGCTGCAACCAGGCATAGCAACATGGCTGTAACCAGGCAGAGCAACATGGCTGCAACCAGGCATAGCAACATGGCTGTAACCAGGCAGAGCAACATGGCTGTATTCAGGCAGAGCAACGTGGCTGTAACCAGGCAGATCAACATGGCTGTAACCAGGCAGATCAACATGGCTGTGACCAGGCAGAGCAACATGGCTGTAACCAGGCAGAGCAACATGGCTGTAACCAGGCAGAGCAACATGGCTGTAACCAGGCAGACCAACCGTGCTGTAACCAGGCATAGCAACATGGCTGTAACCAGGCAGATCAACATGGCTGCAACCAGGCAGATCAACATGGCTGTAACCAGTCAGAGCAACATGGCTGTAACCAGGCAGAGCAATATGGCTGTAACCATGCAGATCAACATGGCTGTAACCAGGCAGAGCAACATGGCTGTAACCAGACATAGCAACATGGCTGTAACCAGGCAGATCAACATGGCTTTAACCAGGCAGATCAACATGACTGTAACCAGGCAGAGCAACCTTGCTGTAACCAGGCAGACCAACCGTGCTCTAACCATGCAGAGCAACATGGCTGTAACCAGGCATAGTAACATGGCTGTAACCAGGCAGATCAACATGGCTGTAACCAGGCAGAGCAACATAGCTGTAACCAGGCAGAGCAACATGGCTTTAACCAGGCAGATAAACATGACTGTAACCAAGCAGAGCGACATTGCTGTAAACATGGCTGTAACCAAGCAGATCAACAAGGCTGTAACCAGGCAGAGCAACATGGCTGTAACCAGGCCCGAGCAACATGGCTGTAACCAGGCAGATCAACATGGCTGTAACCAGGCAGATCAACATGACTGTAACCGGGCAGAGCAAAATGGTTGTAGCCACCCCCCCTCCTGAACCAGAAGGGCCAGTCAAACAATTCACTTCCCATAACAGCCTTTACAGATGCCTGCACTGACGCTGTAATTAGCTGGTGTGTGTGTGTGTGTGTGTGTGTGTGTGGGGGGGGGGGGGGGGGGGGGGGGGGGTGTATGTATATACAAAAAGCATGCAACTCAGGCCAGAGCCCAGATGCTGAATGTGAGGGAAGGAAGATGGAGATGGGACAGGGGGCTGTGGCCCAACGAGACAGTGTCAAATGACCCTATTAAAACATAACCTACATGCCAGCTCTGTCTGCTGTTATAGTAACAGAGGGTTAGCCACTGGCACTGACACATGTGCTGTGGACATACAGATACACTATCTTAATTTAATCTCTCCAACTCCATCATCAAGTTTGCTGACAACACGTCAGTAGGCCTGATTATCAACAACGACGAGACGGCCTACAGAGAGAAGGTAGGAACTCTGACGGACAGGAAGGCCAAGAACATCATCAGGGACCTCAGCCACCTGAGCCAAGGCCTGTTCTACCCTCTTCCAAAAACTGTCAGACTGGCCAATAACTTCTATCCCCAGACCATCAGGCTGCTAAATAGCCACCACTAGTCAGCTACCTGCTCCCCCTGTACCTTCCTGACTTCCTACCCCCCCTGCTGCTCCTCCTAAGGATATTTTACACCCCCCCCCCCCCCCCCCCCCCAAACCAACTGATATTTACCCTGCCCCAACCGCCCAATGGACATTTATCATTGTTACAATTGTAAATATTGTTGTTATTATTATTTTCCCATTCACTTCTCTTGACCTGCACTGTTGAAGCTTGGAGCTTAAGAATTTCACTGTACCCTGCAATTACATCTGTGACCCTGCACATGTGACTAATAAACCCTAAACTAAACTAAACATATTGTAGTGTATTTTTGTGAGGTTTAAAAGGGCTTCAAAGGTTTATAATTTCTACTTAAAAATGTCAGACTTGATTTTCCCGAACAAATCATTTATCAACCCCTACAAAACTGTCCGTTAACTTCAATGGACATAAAAAATTAAGATTTCCTGTAGTCGCAGGATTATTTTCCAGCTGTGAGAAACTGGCCAAATTGAGAAAGTACATCTGTAGTGTAGGATGACAGCTATTTAATGGCTAATGAAGTTTGATTGTCCCTTCATTATGGGGTATTGTTATCTACAAGTGGGATAGACTGAAACAATCATAATATTAATTAAACATCTGGGTATACGGGATTATCCTGCCGTTGTGCCCTTGAGCAAGGCAATTAACTACAACTACTCCCAGGGCTGACCCTGTGCTTTCAAAGCCTCGGTGTGTGTGCGTGTGCGTGTGCGTGTGTGTGTGTGTGTGTGTGTGTGTGGGGGTGGGGGGGGGGGGGGGGGGGGGGTGTATGTATATACAAAAAGCATGCAACTCAGGCCAGAGCACAGATGCTGAATGTGTGTGTGTGTGTGTGTGTGTGTGTATCTCGGTGGGGTTTCAGTTAAAAGACAGAAAACAAGTCTGGAGCAGCATCCACATCTCTATTCAAATCAATTTGGTAAAAACTCACTTTATAAGAGATAATGCTTTAATAGCATCAATTAATTATTTCATATTAAATCCTTAATAATAAATGCATACATTCATCTTGTAAGGCCAAAGACAAGGCATAGACCCCTAAAGAGACCATTAAACCTGAAAGTATAATGGTCTGAGAGGCAGAACGAGCGAGAGAAAGAGAGAGAGAGTGAGAGTGTGAGAGAGCGAGAGAGAGACCATAGTTGACCATAGAAAAGAGTCCCATCAGCCACCTGGTTCTGAGTCTTCAGTTCATTAAACCCTAGCAACCCAACAAAGCCTCAGGACAGTACTCATAAAATCTGGCCCAACCATCACAAAGCAAAAATAAAAATATATCACCTATTGGAAAGACCACAAAAAAATCTTAGTAAACTTAAATGCTATTTTGCTCTAAATAGACAGTACATGGTGGCAGACTATCTAACCACCGTGACTGATAGAAAACGGAGGAAAACACTGTCTATCTAGAGACTCAGTGAGCACAGCCTGTCCATAGAAACCGGCCGTCACAGACACATCTGGCTCCCCAGAGATGACAGGTTGTACTCATTCTGCACTCAGAGACAGGTATGGAAGGAGCTGCATTTTCTCCTACACTGACAGAACTATATATAGACTTACGGGCACTCTTCTTTCCCCAAATTAAAAACAAATACAAATATTTTGAAACCAAAACAGAAAAGGAGAAAATCCTGCATGTATTGGGAGAAATCCCCCTTTCGCCATATTAGCTGCAGAATACAGGTAGAGGCTTGACATACCCGTAGGGACAGCCATACCCGTAGGGACAGCCATACCCGTAGGGACAGCCATACCCCTAGGGACAGCCATACCCGTAGGGACAGCCATACCCGTAGGGACAGCCATACCTGTAGGGACAGCCATACCCGTAGGGACAGCCATACCTGTAGGGACAGCCATACCCGTAGGGACAGCCATACCCGTAGGGACAGCCATACATGTAGGGACAGCCATACCTGTAGGGACAGCCATACCCGTAGGGACAGCCATACCCGTAGGGACAGCCATACCTGTAGGGACAGCCATACCTGTAGGGACAGCCATACCCCTTGGGATAGCCATACCCCTAGGGACAGCCATACCTGTAGGGAGAGCCATACCCGTAGGGACAGCCATACCCGTAGGGACAGCCATACCTCTAGGGACAGCCATACCTGTAGCGACAGCCATACCCGTAGGGACAGCCATACCCCTAGGGACAGCCATACCTGTAGGGACAGCCATACCTGTAGGGACAGCCATACCTGTAGGGACAGCCATACCCGTAGGGACAGCCATACCCGTAGGGACAGCCATACCTGTAGGGACAGCCATACCCCTAGGGACAGCCATACCCGTAGGGACAGCCATGCCTGTAGGGACAGCCATGCCTGTAGGGACAGCCATACCCATAGGGACAGCCATACCTGTAGGGACAGCCATACCTGTAGGGACAGCCATGCCTGTAGGGACAGCCATACCCGTAGGGACAGCCATGCCTGTAGGGACAGCCATGCCTGTAGGGACAGCCATACCCGTAGGGACAGCCATTCCCTTAGGGACAGCCAATGGAATGACCAACCACAACAAGAACTATGCTTCCTGTGTCTTTCTCACAATTTCATTATTGTCCACATTCATTTCTTACTGTACAGTCCTGTTAATCGTTACTACTCATTGAGTATTATTATTTTTCCTATTATAATCTATCTGCGTCATCATTGATATGATATGTGTCTATATGTTTGCTTTGACAATGTATGTTGTAACACTTTCCATGCTAATAAGTAGGGAGGGAGGGAGGGAGGGAGAGAGAGAGAGGGAGGGAGAAAAGGAGGGAGGGAGGGAGGGAGGTAAAGGAAGAGAGAGAGAGAGTCAAACAGAGAGATGAATACAGCAGCTACACAAAGAATGATAGAAGACAGATTGAAGATGTTGAGAAGTGTTCAGTATAGCAGCAAAGACGAATAAATAAGCTAGCTAATGGAGGGCAGAGAAGTGAGGGTTTCAACTGCATGTTTATGTGTGTCGTCTATCATGTGGGATGTTTAAGTGTGTTCTCTATATTATAAGATGTGCCTGGGGCTGGGCGAAGCTCTGGCTGGGAGGCTGTAAGGAGTTGATGAGGGAACACACTGCAGCATTATGTCCCTCAGCCTCAGCCCAGAGCAGTGGCCCTGACAGATGACCATGGGCTACTGGCCAGTGCAGTAAGTGCAAACGAATGGAGAAGCCATTCATCCCGTTTAGAACACTGTTGAGCTACTGAACTCTTATCTGGACAACGGAAATAACGGAAA